>NC_056744.1:123132550-123222550 GCF_019279795.1 Protopterus annectens | reverse complement strand
ACAGCTATTAGCACACAACTTAACTGCAAACATCTCTCCAACCTTTATCTCACAGCCTTCTCTCCATTTCTCTTAACACTCCTTTCATTAATATACCACAAAGCTGTCATCTTACCAAACCTCCACCTTCTTCTACCAAACATCTAAACTCTCAACATCTGAACTCCCAATGAGACAGTAAACTACTATTGCTTTGTACATTCACAACACTAGCCTAACTTCACTACCATAATATTCCCCCAGCATATCCCAATTCCTTTGCAAACTCAAATATCTTATGTCACAAAACCCTCCCTCACCATCACTCTTCTCTGTACCAATATACATGCTCAGATCAGTTTCCTTACAGATGTATTAAAGTTAAGACTTTCAGTAGCACTGCAAGTCCGATACAAATACAACTGACTCCATACCGCTACTCAACCCATCTCCATCCTGAAACTTAGTGGAAATATTCACTCTAAACCCGGACCCCACAGTTCAACTCCCCACCATGGCCAACCCATTACCTTCCAATGTTCCCAACATATTTTTCCCCATCAGGTAATCAATCTAACCTCTTAAGTATTTGCAACAAAATTCATAATATCCACCATACATGTCTAGATTTTTTACTCCCAAGAAACTCTAAATCGCCACTGAAACCTGATCAAACCAAGAAGTAACTGAAAATGAAATTATTCCCCCAGGTTTCAACTTACTCAGACTTGATATAAAACTTAAAAAGAGCAGGTCGTATTGCTTGTATTAATTATAAAACAACTTGGAAATAATTCCAGCCCATCTAAATATCCCTAACTTTAATAAGGCTGAAATTCTGATTGCAGTCCTCAAAAAGCAAGCAAAGAAATCTAAACATATCTCAGCAGTATACATCCAACCAGGCAACATTAACATAGCTGAAAATATCTTAGACTGGATGCCTGACATCTCCCAGGTATCCTTCATCTTAAGTGACCCAAACATACACAGGCAATCCATAAAAACAGCTGAAACCCAAAGGACTCTATTCACTTATTTGGCTTCACCCAACTAAGAAGTTCCACCACCAAAAATCAACAGAAGCATTAAGAGATAGTCCACATGGTCTGGATATGACTAAAAAAAAAAACAATTTAAAAATTATCTGGTTACTTACCAGATACTATACGTGACCTCCCAACATATTTAATAAGACATGGTTCACCCAGTCTACAAACAAGTATGCAATTTAACCCAATCTGACAAGACAATTACAGCCCTACCACTGAAATGCATTATTAGTAATGCTTCTAGATGAAGCCGTTAATTTAATTACAGTTACTTAGCACCAGTTAGAGCAAGGATAACAACTAACACAGCACTATGGCTGACAAGAGAGTGAACAGCTCATGCTGCAAATACATAAAACATGGAAAGAATGGTATAAGAAATAAACACAACATGCCTACCAAAATTTTAGATCTCTCAGAAATCATACCAAGATCCTTGTTAAATCTGACAAGAACTCATACTACACTAATCTCCATCAAAAGAACAATCCCCAGCTTTTTTTTTGTCCTCTACATAAATTATACCATGGCCATACCACTATACATTGCCCTTCCATTTCAGAGTCCATTGCCTCTCAGTTAAACACTCATTTTATACATTCAGTTCTAACACTAATGAATGACTACCTCACTCACCCAAACTTCCATCTATTCTGGAAAGTAACACTAACATTGTCATTTATTTTTCAGCCAGTCCCAACATCAACCAAACAAAATAAAAATTACTAGTTAAAAGCACCAACCTCAGCTGCCGATAACTTCCCACAGAGTTCCTCAAAACAGATGCAGATGCACTAGCCTTTCCCATCTCCATTCTGATCAAATGGTCAGTAATCGAAAACTATATCCCAGCTAGCCAGAAAAAAAAATCAAATGCAGAAATGAGGGCAACCTTGTTTTGTCACTTTTCCTTGACCTTTCCAAAGCATCTGACACAGTTCCACAAAAAGCTCCTTTCTTAACTTGCAACTCTAGATCTCACCTACCCCTCTACCTCCTGGTTTCACAGTTATTTATGCACTCATGAGCAGGTAACTAAATAGCAACAAAACCTTTCAGCATTTCAACTGGTATCTGTTGGTGCGTCTCCCCCACCCCCCAGGTTCAATACTCAGCCCCTGTCTATTTTCATGAACTTCATACTGCTACAATACTTGCTACTCTCCTACTGTTGATTCTAGACTTATCTGCTCTGCCCTATCCATAAAAGTACAAGGGGGGGTGGGACTCAAGCAGACTGCCAAGAACCAAGATGGCTGCAAAGTGAGCAACAGCTTAACTCTAGCTATCCCAGTGTGAAAACAGACACTCAGCAGAGAAGGCCAGTAGACTTGTGTTTATGGATATAAATTTCAGTAACTGGCTACTAAGTGTACTGCCCAGATGCCAAGAAAAAAGAAATACAGAGGAGATGGAAAAAAAATCAGCTACAAGAAGTGAGGGGGGAAAAAAAAAAAAAAAAACACTGACTGGGAAAGTTCTGCAACTGTTCAGCAAAAAGCAATGCATCTCCAGACATGACTTCCAGTAACCTACAGGAAGATAAAAGACAACTGCACACAGGCCTGGTTAAAACAAATGAAACACTGATGGAGTATATCAATACAAAACACCAACAGGCTGGAAAACATGGAAGAAGCTTTAAACAGATATTCAGACGAGGTGGTAAAGCTGAAAAACTCAGAGGTCAAAAAGAAGAAAATGCTGATTGAATAGCAGACTGCTTAGGAAAAGATGCTTAAAAAATACTAAAATTAGAGGACATAGCACTTCAGAAAATTTGAGATTTTCAGCTATACCAGAGAAGCTGGAAGGAACAGCAGGAGTTGTTAGATGAAAAGGCACATTGTGTGTATGACCCAAACCCGGCTATGAGAAAGCAACCTAGACTTTTAAGGGTATGGATGCAATCTTACCAGTAAAAGGTGTTGATTCTGTCAAAACTGCTGCAGAAGGACAAAATATTAAAAGTGGGAGGCAGCAGAGTGTGTTTGTGGAGAATGATTACTCATTGTACACCAGGCAGAAAATTCAGTCCACTATTCAGAGAATGTCGAGATGCAGGTAGGTGTGTAATTCCCACTGCTGTACCCAGCAGTCTTCAAGGTATTCTTTCCCGAAGGGACAAAATAATTTTTAATGAAGTACATGCTGAGGAGGAAATACAAAAGTTTGTCCAACAAACGGTAAGCTGTAAAACAGGAGATTCTGCTTCTTTTTCTGGTAAAGACCACAGAGATGTGACTGTACCTGTGAAATCTTATGCAATGTTTCAAAAGGAAAATGCTGGAGAAAAGGAAGGGAGCACAAGAAGTGACTAAGAAATCTAGAGTATGTTGGAAATGAAGCAGAGACCGGGTATGGAAGATGGAGATGAACAGGAATAAAGCCAGTAACAACATGGGTTTACAATGCAATATTTGTGAAATATGATGGAAGAAATTCCAGAAATATCTGACTTTTTCAGAATTTGCTGGACTTGTGAGGGACTCTAAATGATATGCCCCATTTGTCATTAATATTAGGAAAAGTGCTTTTGGAGGGAGAGGAAGGAGAAAGCTATTTTTTCTCTTAAACAGTGTATTCTTGTGGTGTGTGGTTTTCTTTACATGCTACAAAGTAATGTTTTCCCAGTTATTTTTAAGGCTAATAGGGATTGTAAACAGGTGCTTTTTTTCTTCCTTCTCTCTTCTTGTTCAGTTTTAAGAAATGTAAGCACTGCAATGTAAAAGAAAAAGTCTGGTTAAATAGCATGACGAGAAAATGTAGTGTTTTTTCTCATTCTTGCAAAGGGGAATGCCTGGATTAAGGACCTTAGATTGATAAGGTAAACTAGTTTAAAGACAGAGCAAGTACATGAAAAAGAATATGATGAGGCTTTTTTCCTAGCAAATACATGGTTGCTTAGTAGCAAATCTGCAGCTGGTCTTTATGTTTCCATGGAAACAATCTGATAAAGAGAAAGTGGCCGTCTGGTTCTCCTGTCTCCAAGGAGACAATCTGATAGACAGAAAATGGCTACAGTCTAATGGAGAGCAACTGGGTGAGGGAAAAAAATTTGAGAAATTGGCTAGGACAATGTTCTCTGAAAGCAGTCAGGGGTTTTCCCACCTGGGAAAGCTATAAAGCTAAGCCAAAACCAGTTAGCACTTAGAAGCACAGGCTGCACCATGCATTTGTAGCATGCATAACCTTTCTTTTAGGTTAACTCAAGTTTGTGAATGTGGCTGTCAGCTTGGGACTTTTGTTCCTATTAGGAGGGTAAAACAATATTTGACGTTGTACATAGGTTTTGGGGGGTATTTTTTGAGCCCTTTCAATCAAAAAAAAAAAAAAAAAAAACTTTTGTAAGATGTGCCATGGGCTCAAATGGATACGACAAGAAACTGTATAAAAGTTCAAATGTGTCAACCAGTGTTTGCATGTAAAACAAAAGCTGAAACTACACATTTAACAGGAAAGAGATTATACATATAAGGTGGGGAAAACTTTTTAATGCAACAATGCTTTCTGTAAAGTCTTTAAAATGTCAACGGTCTCACAGATAAATATAAAAAAAAAAGATGGTAGTAGACTACATTAAAAATATTAGTGCAAATAGCTATGTTACAGGAGACACTCGTAGAAATAAGTGAACATGTGAATTTGATAAAGAAAGTTTTTTCATTGAAATACCTGGGAAAGAGGAAAAGAGAAATACTTATATTAACTGCAAGGGGAGTTCCAATAGTGATAGAAGAGGATAAAAAAAAAAGAGGATAATGGCAGAAATGCAGTGTTAAGGGTCTACTGGCAAGGGAGGAGGATTACACTGGCATATATTTATATTTCGTGTAAATCTGCTGTAATGGAGCTCAAGTGGGAGACATAATCAGTTTTCAGATGGGAATATTATTTGTAGGTGGGGACTGGAATGCAATTTACAGCAGTGAAGACATGTGGGAGGCCCAGAAGGGAAAGTATAGCAAAGGAGGGTAGATTTCTGAAGAAATTTATGAAGATATTTGGCATGGAAGATGTGAATTCAGTAACAGGAGTTCAGAGTGAATTTATATATTATTCCCCAAGATATACAAACTGGGCTAGGCTAGACAGAATTTACATTTTCAAAAGAACACGTGCATTTAATGGAAGGGTTCGCTACTCACCCAATAAACTATTTCAGATTGTGCACCAATAAATAACTAAAATAAAAACACAGGGTAATGAAATAAAAATGAGACACTGGCACTTTCACATGATTTGCTGAAAGGATAGGCATTTAAGGAATAGGTAGTGGAGACTCAGGAGCTATTGGAGAGGACAGAAATTTATTCTGAAAATATAGCTAGGGAGTGGGATAAAATTAGGGTGGAGTTAAAGTATTGCAGAATGGGGGAAATCTCACAGAACAAGAGGATGATCAGCTGCAGAATGCTAAGAATATGTGGGCAGAGACTAAAAAGTTAATACAAAAACATGAGAAAATTGAAGCTTTGTTGTATGAATATGGATAGTAAGATACAAGCAGTCCAAAATGTTTTAGTCATTTTAGTTGTATACACAAGTCAGGCATATTTTTTAAACAGGAGAAGGTGTTAATAGCATTTTATAAAGCACAGAAAGACTTCATCTGAGAGAAGATGACAAGAGTCAAGTGCGATAAAATGATTCTTCCAGCAGAACAGGGAAATTGGGATTACCCAATTTGAAAGGGTATTTCAGAGCTACACAGTTAAAGCTCCTATACACAGCACAATCAGAAAACTATAACTCTAAGTGGAATGGGTTGAATTTAAAACAGGGGAGCTCAAGAAACAAGGAGAGACTGGGATTTTGGATGCAGGCCTTTAAGGAGAACAATAACCATACAGAATATTATAATCCACAAAGCAGCAGACTATTCTAAGAATTAAGCCAACACGAGAAAGGAGATTCTGCTGATATGGATGACTGCAATTAGGGATACAGACAACAGGTAAGAGGGGGCTGGAATTTATTGGAGAAAACTGGCAAAGGAACCAAGGTACTGGAAGTTAATTAACAGAGGAAGAGAGGATAAAATGCAAAGATGCCAAGAATTCATTTGGACTACAAATAAGAAATAGCCTTCCCTATCAAAGATTGATCGAGTATAGGCAAAGAGAAATAAACGGGGATCCTAAACAAAGGCCGGCACTGGTAGTTTTAGGTAGAATCTCGAACAGAAGTTGCCATTAAAAAAAGGAATAAATTAGTACAGCATACAAAATACTGCATGATAAATGTAAGAAAGGATTGGGAAGAGATTGGATAAACAATTCACAAAGAAACAAATCAAAGGATACATGTATGTCTCCAAAATCTGCAACAAAATATAGAAGATTTCATAGGGTCATACTAGGCTATCTGCCCTAGGGCATTTATAAGCCTAACCAGGGTGTGTTTGCCTTTCACCACCCATTTTAAATGAATTTTGCTATGCCCTTTTTCGAGGTTACTATACTGTGCCTCTGTCTAACAGTGACACAGAAGTGATACACGGGGTAAACCTACGATCTCCCATCCACTCATCAAGATTCCTCTTGAAGAGAGTCAATGAGGGACTCTGCCTAACCTGGACTGGGATTTTATTCCAGAGTGAAGGGAGCCTCTGGGTTATGAATCTGTCCCTCCAGCATGTCCTATTTATTTCAGTGCTGAGGTTAAAGTCTCTCGAGCGCGTAGCTCGATGGTATTTGGATTTTCTGAAGTGCAGCATGTCCATTAATTCCGGGTTGGACATGGCTTTATACGTCAGACACAGATCGCCTCTGAGCAGGCGGTATGCCACTGAGTAGAGCTGGAATTTTTTTAACCGGGCAGCATATGGCATCTGTTTGAGCCCTTTGATCCTCTTGGTGAGGTACTTTTGGGGTCTTTCCAGTTGCTGCAGGTGTCTGGTAAGGTACATCCCAAAAATGGCATTGTACTCAATTAATTATGGGCCTGATGAGGGATGAGTAAAGAGGCACGATGACCTCCCCTGATCTAGATGTGAATCCCTTCATGATTAGGTGGGCTATATAAAATGTTTTCCTAACCACTTTGGCCACGTGGTTGTCAAATGAGAGATTGCCATCAACTTGGGTTCCCAGGTCCTCAATTACTTCTTCTGTACTTAATGGATTACCACCTATGTGGTAATTTGTGGGCATTTTGTTTCTGCCAAAGGGGATGACTATACACTTTTTGGCATTTAGCTTGAGGCCATGGCTCTGGCACCAGTTGTTTGTTTCTATGAGGCCCTTTTGGAGGATGCTTGTGTCGGCTGGAGAGTCGATTATGGTGCCCAGTTTGCAGTCATCTGCGAACTTGGTCAGCCACAGTCCTTCCGTGTTGGCCTGTACCTCTGAGAAATATATACCGAACAAGAGAGGTCCCAGGACTAAGCCTTGTGGGATGCCACTTCTAAACTGGTTTGGAGTCTGACATGGCTCCAGCAATTCTAACCATGTGGGTTCTGTCCTTGAGCCAGTCTGCAACCCATCTAGTGACATAGGGGTTTATATTTAAGCTGGTGAGCTTATCTATAATGCCCGAGTGGGGTATTGTATCGAAGGCTTTTGCAAGGTCCAGGTAGGCTGTGTGGACCACCTTTCCCTCGTCAATGGCCTTGGTGACTGTTTCAAAGAAATCGACCAGGTTTAAGAGGCAGGATCTGCCCTTAAAGCCGAACTGGGTAGGATCCAGTGTCGGTAGGTCCCCAATATCTTTATTTATGAGGTCCATGATGATCCTTTCCATAGCTTTGCAGACCAAGCTAGTCAGGCTTATGGGGCGATAGTTTCCAGGATCCATTGAGGCACCACCTTTGTGGAGAGGGACCACTGTTGCTGTACGCCACTCTTTGGGTACATATCCTGTAGTAAGGCTGAGACTGAACAGTAGTTTAATGTTTCGGTTTAGCTCTTCTTGGAGTTAATGTAGGACGCAGCCCGGGACACCGTCTGGTCCCATTGATTCTGTGTTTTTTGCTTAGGAGAGGGCGGCTCTTACCTGGGCATCTTGAGATGTCAGGGGGGGCAGCACTCTGCTGGGATAGATAATTTGCCCTTTTGGTGGGGGGGGGTTGGGAGTTTGCGCTGAACCTGTCAGCTAGGATGTTGGCAATGTCTGTGGGTTCGGTGTATTTTTTGCCATTTTGGACTAATTCTGAGCATATCTGGGAATTCTCACCCAGGTTCCTAACATAACTAAAGAAAGCCTTGTGATTATCCTTAGCGTCCTTTGCAATTTTTCTCTCGAAGCTGGCCTTAGACTATTTTATGAGTGCCCGTAGTTTTTTGCTAACACTGATCAGAGATGCCTTCCCTTTTTGGGATTTTGCTCGATCATGTAGTAGTTTCCTCCTTCTATTGTATAGTTTGTTTATGGCTGGGGTCCACCAGACAGGACGTCTGCCTTTGGAGGATTGGGTCTTGGTTTTATTTGGGATTGCATGATCCATGCATTCCTGAAGGTGTTCATAGAATGCGTTTATAAAGGATTCTGTGGTCTGGGCCGTATTTTCCACAGGCTCGGGGGCTTTGAAGGATTCCACCTCGGTTTTGAGGAGTGTGAAATTTGCTTTAAAGTAGATTTTCACTGTGGTTTTCTGGGCAGGGGGTAGGGGCAGGATGTGAATATCCAGTGAGATTAGTTTATGGTCTGATCTTACCAGTGAGGGATACACTTCTGGTCTGGAGCATAGAGTCCCCATTTTGGTGATGATCAGGTCCAGTATGTTTTCCCCCTCTTGTGGGAGTGGTAACAAGTTGTTCCATAGCATTTGAGTTTATAAATTGTAGGAACTTTGGGCTAGGGTGTTGGAGCTAAAGTAATGCTCCCAGTCTAGGTTTGGGTAGTTGAAGTCGCCCAATAGAATGGTGTTTGGAGAGACCTTCATATTTTCCAGTGTTCTCAGGAAGGCCAAGTGGGGTTCCTGAGTTTGGGAGGGTGGTCTGTAGCAGGCTATAAACTGGAAGGCAGTTTTACCCACTGTTAGATGCACATGGATAGTCTCTGATGCTTCGTGCTGTGCCACCAACGTGCAGGTGTGGGTATCTTTGACGAATATTGATACTCCCCCTCCTTTTGTGGTTCGGTCCAAGTTTTGGGGCTGAAAAGCATGGTATGAGGTATAACCTGGCAGTGCTGGGGTGCTCTCGGGAGCCTTGAACCAGGTTTCTGTTACTGCACAGATATCGATGTTCTCCATGCCAAGTGGAGTTTCGAGTGGGTGCATCTAGAGGTTTAGACTTCTGGCGTTGAGTAGCATTACTCAGTTTCTTATCCCTTGTGATACCTATGGAGGTGGGTTTGTCTTTTGAGCCTTGCCTAAAAAAGGCACTATGGGGGTAGCAAGAGCCTTTGCCAATATCCGAAAGCCCAGGGGTGACAGGTGCAAGCCGTCCCTAGCGAAGCATCGTGGCTTGTCGAGCATGTCATCCCAGGCTGACATGCATTGGATCCCCTTTGAATGACACCAATACTTAAGCCAATTGTTGAAATTGATCATCTAGGATTTTTGCTTGGAAATCCTAGAGATTTTTATACCCCAAGTAGACTCCAGAGAATTTTGCCTCAGGTAGATAGCAAATGTTGAAGATGTGACAGGAAATAGAGAGATAATTGGGAACATACTTTCGGGGAGTGCAGTGATATGGAGGACTTTAAGGATTTCCTGCAGGATGCACTGTCGGAGATGCTGAATGGGCAGATTCTTGTGACAAGGGGGATGATTTTTTTTGAGCTATGATACAGAATCAGAATTGCCTACACATGGTAAGGGCTTGCTGTCTCGAATTATAGTGGCTGCCAAAAAAGCAATTGCTAGAACATTTAAATCAAAAGCTGAACCAACTATATCAGAAATAGTGAATATAGTAAGAGATAAAACAACTGGAATTGAGCTCTTTAGGAAAAGGTATGAGCAAACTACACAGGAAAAATGGGAACTGTGGGAACAATGCATACAGGGGAGGAATGAGATTTAAAACAAAAAAAGCAGGACTTAAATGAACTATGTAATGTTTGAAAACGATTGGGTAGATAAATGATGTAAAACGCTTACAACTAGGATTGTGTCTGTGTGGTTTGTTTTCATTTATATAAATGCATGATTATTAAACATTCACTTCCAACATAAGCAAAGATGTTTCTTGTTTAAAGAAAGAAGGAGCAGGAATTGAATAATTTATGTAATGTTGCTTAGGTTATACTATAAATAGCAATACATGTGAAGCATAATGTTGGTTAATTTTTAACTTAATACAGTTTGATTGCTTTTATATAAATGTAAATGTGTCTATGTCACAAGTGATAATTTAATAAAGCTGTTAAAAAAAAAAAAAAAAAAAAAAAAAAAGCCAAAAACTCTGATCCCTCTGTACGGCTAAACACGGCCCGAGATATCAAGCCAAGGATCACCTTAGTAGCAACATACCTCCTTTCTTCTCCGTTATATGCTTCCCCTAAGCTTACAAATAATCAACACTATGTACAAATACTACACTAGCCTACTGCTACTATAAAATAACAAAATGTGTAACCAGCCTTATAAAAACACACAACTGCTTTGCATTAAAATAATTAAACTGGTTTGAGCTCCCAAACCACTTGACATACTCACAACCTATTGTACTCGCCACACAAATGCCCAGCATGACAAAATACTCTACTGTACTATTCACCAACTAGAGACCCTCGAATTAGCAATAAACTCATACTATGTATCATTAAGAGACTCAACACTGCTGGAGACACTCTAATATTAAGTTCAGAAACGCTAGAATGGAATCCCCACACAGTTAAAACAAATAGAAAGCAAACAGATGGTATTTAAACAAAGTTTTGAAACTATGCCAGACAGCTCTGCTCTTCCTGCTCACCTGACTAGCTTTACTCCTATTTTTCTCCATCTCTTACAGCTACTTTGCTTCCCAACCTTTTTTTACCGCATTGCTCCTCCTCATACTGCACTAAATTTCCTAAACTGTTACTCTTTCTCCTACACCCTACCACTACCTACAATTCCTCCTATGCTCATTTATCTTCCTGCTCACTTCCATAATTTCTCCTTTCAACTCTCAACTCTCTTATCAATGTTTAAGATACATTACTACTTGTATGTAAATTATTCCTAACCTCAGAAACACCACAGATTGATCTTTTCCTCTGAAGCCATCATGCTATAAATACATTAAACTGAAAATTTTAATTTCTTTAAATGTATTTTATTGACTGGGACAGAGACCCATTTTCAGTAGAGGCCTGGAGGGAAAGGTCCCACATACAAGTACTAAAAAAAGTCTACACATAAATAATGCTTTTAAAAAATACTTGTTTTTTTAATAATTTATTCTGAATCATTGCTAGAATCTCGTGTTCGGACTGAGTGCTTCTCAAACAATCTGGAAATATAGAGCTGATAAGTATATTTTTTGGCACTTTAACTGTTCAGAGTTCTGCACTGTCTATTTTTGCTTGGCTAAATTATTTATACATTTGCTGGCAGAATTTTGTTTTCTGATCTGTGCTAATCTTTTTTCTCCCACCCTATTGCTGTTGTGTTCTTAAAGTTGGTAGCTTTTGCAGTTGCCTGCCCCTACTGTAAATTTGATCTGGGACACTTTTCCCAGTCCCATCTCTCTAATGCTTTCTGCCCAATACAGAGATCATTTGGGAAGGCCAAACCCCTTAAGTCCCTTAACCTCGAATTATCTTCTGTTCCTGATCTCCCTTTTTACTTTATACATAAAAAGAAGCACTTTATTCCTACTACTCGTTACTTCATCTTGCTTTGCTTTTTCCTGCAACTTGCTGCCTGTTCTCTGAAGTGTTCAGCTGCATCTTTTCTGCTGCATTTATTACTCGTTTATAGCCTGTCTAAATTAAGTGTTATTCTAAGCTCTTCATTTTGGTTTAAGCACTTGGACTTTAGGCCCACCCCTTAGCTCTCCCTGGCCATTCTCCCTCAGATTCTGACAAACATGGATGGACAATTTCCTACAGTTTCTTCTGCTAGTCTGGCATCCTGAGACAGTGTAGCAACTTCCTCATGTACACAGACAACCATCTACTACTACCACCACCTAGGAACACAATTTGAGAGAGATGCAATTACATTAGGAACCTAGAGTCCAAGCTCTCTTCCCCCTCAAGCCAGTATATCTGGCACCGAAAAGAGTGTCAACACAATCACTACAACTCAAACACCACCCACACATACACACGCAAAGGTCCTCCACATAAACATACCCAAACAAAGTGAGACCTCAGAGGCAAAAACACACGCAAGCTCCACAGGCCTCCACACTACATACCACACACAGTCCACAAACCTGTGCCTCACAGCCACTACGGCTTCACCATAAACCCAATATATTAGTCATAGAAGACTCCACTATGAGACACAGTCACGGTTAGTTGTCCGTCAAGTGCCAGAATCTGCCATATCACATACACACTCAAGTCTCTCAACAATAGGTACTGTTATGACGGTCATAGTCCATGCTGGCATGAATGACTTGAAACATACCTCTCTGAACTATATGAAGAAACATGATTGAGCTCGCTGATAATGTGTCCCAGGCAAGTATGTCCTTAGCCTTAAGCAGCATTCTACAGTCACCCAGAATGATGCCTCAATACAAAAGGAAAATGACTATCAATTGGCTTAGTTTCTGGTGTCATTCCAGGGGGATCTAGTACCTGACAGCCTGGGAAGATATGATCGACAGACCACGATGCTTTGCCAGAGACAGCCTGCATCTGTCTCACCTGGGCTTCAGGCAAAGGCTCCTGCCTCCCCTATAGTGCCTTTTTTTTTTAGAAAAAGTGATTAGGTTAAAACTACTAACAAACATTTCAACAAAACACAAACTAAACGTCATGCTGCTAAATGATGGGAGTCTAAACATGAAACTGCACTCATTGCAAGCATTCCTAACCCTGGAAAATGCTGACATCTGTGCAGTCACAGAAACCTGGTTCAAAGTTGCGGAGAGCACCCCAGCCTTACCTGGTTAATCATCCTATCATACATTCATACCCCAAACTGTGGGCAGTAACGCCAAAGGAGGTGGAGTTTCAATATACATTAAAGACATACACACCTTCAGGCTGGTCAAACAGTATGACACACAGGAGACACTCCAGGTTCAGTTAACCATTGACAAGACCCCTATTCAAATCATAGCTAGCTAACTCAAGATGCCCAATCCACCTATTTGGACCTGTTAGACTCAAGTTCAACCCTTTACCCTGATCCTGGATGACTTGCTTCCCAAACACAGATTGGAAGAACTACTCATGCCAGAACACAAATGCCCAGAGATTCCTCGATTTTGACAATGTCAATGCAAATGCTTTGGAACAGCTAGTCGACACCCCCACAAGAGATAACATCTTGTACTTGGTATTAACCAAATGAGTAATCACTGCAGCATCACTACAGTATCATCCTCTCTG
Organism: Protopterus annectens; assembly: GCF_019279795.1. NCBI lineage: Eukaryota > Metazoa > Chordata > Ceratodontiformes > Protopteridae > Protopterus > Protopterus annectens. Next base: position 123,209,069 of record NC_056744.1, on the reverse strand, counting down.
GTAAGATCCGACCACAGAGCTGTCACTTTCAAAGTCACCATCTCCCCCAACCCCCCCTCTAGCTAGGATCAGACATAAAAACTTGTCCAAAGCTGACTACAGCCTCCTGAGGAATGGTATAAACAGCTTCACAGCCCTCTCCCCCTCTGTAGGAACTGGCATCAATATCCAAAATTACACCAAAGCACTACACAAGCATTTACATACATGCATGGAACAGTACAGTTTTGTACCTACCATAAATGTAGATGTTCGAGGATCCACATTGCTGCAGTCCTAACTATTGGGTAGTCCGCTGTCCAGTCGGAATACCAAAGTATATGGCTGGCGTCGGTCAGGGCGCATTAGACTGGCGTCAGTGCGTCAGGGTACTAATGCGCATTGGCCGTGCCATATCCTCAGTCTTTTCTTACCCCAGATGTCAGAAGACCCTAAAAAGACAAGGCCCAATATACCTGCACCAAAAATATGTACAATATATACAAAAATATCAGCATATAACCTCACCTACACAACCACCCCTAAACACAGAGGGGAAGGAGGGAGGGTATGGACTGCAGCAATGTGGATCCTCGAACATCTACATTTATGGTAGGTACAAACTGTACTATGTTCTTCATTCCACATTGCTGCAGTCCTAACTATTGGGTAGAATCCCAAAGCAGAGGTAAGGGAGGCTGGCAAATCATAAAGAAGCAGGAGCTGACAACATGCCTTGCAAAATAGCTGTGGCAAAACCAGCCCTAGACTTAGAGTAGAGAGGAAGGTGATAATGCTTAGAGAAAGTATGCACTGAACTCCAAGTAGCTGCCTCCAAAATATCCTTAGTTGCCACCCCTTAGGAATGCTGTTGAAGTGGCAGTAGCCCTAGTGGAATGAGGCCTAATCCCAGCTGGAATCTCCTTGCCATGATGGGAATAACAAAATGCAATGCAAAACCCAATCCACCTAGAAATAGTTTGTTTTGACACAGGCTTGCCCTGAACTCAAAGCAAAAGAAACAAACAACTGCTGAGACTGCCTAAAATCCTTAGTCCTGCTTAAATAATAATGCAATTGCCTGTGTACATCTAAAGTGTGCAAAATCTTTTCCCCTTTATTTTGGGGGTCTGCATAAAAAGTAGGCAAATGAATAGTTTGGTTTAAAGCCACACTAGAAACCACCTTAGGCATAAAGGAAGGATTAGTACGTAATGATACCCTATCCTTATGGAAAATCAAAAGGGCTCTACTGCCATAAGGGCCTGCAACTCAGACACCCTTCTTGCAGAAGTAATAGCCAACAGAAAAGCAGTCTTCCATGACAAGTATTTCAATTCAGCAGTAGCGCAGGCTCAAAAGGTTGTAGAGTAAGTTTTTCCAACACAAAATTGAGATCCCAAGCAGGAGTAGGAGCTCTCGTACTGGGGGTCTTATATTCTTTGCCCCTCTAAGAAACTGCTTGAACAAAGGATGCGAAAACAATGGTGGGTCACAATCATAGTGAGCTGAAATTGCTGCAGCATGAATCTTAATGGAAGAGAAGGACAAACCTTTGTCCAATAACTCAGTAAGATATTGAAGAGCCACACTCAAATTAGGCTCAGAAATCTCCAAATTCTTTGCTGTACTCCAAAATAAAAATCTCTTCCATTTTTCTGCGTACACTTTCCTTGTACTAGGTCTTCTAGCTTCCATAATCACATTTAAAACTTGTTGAGGAAGTTGAGACCTGCTGTGTTTCAACACAGAATATGCCAGGCTGTTAGATGAAGAGAGTGAAGCTTGACATTGAGCAGATGACCGTCCTTCTGAGATAACAGATGTGGAATCAAAGGTAAAGGCCATGGAGGCTTCCTTACCAGACTCCTTAGTAGTGGGTACCAGTGTTGCCGAGGCCAATCTGGAGCTATTAAAATCATCCTTGGCATGTCTTGTCTGACCTTTAAGAGCACCTTTGGAAGAAGAGGCAGAGGTGGAAAGGCATACACATGAAGATTTTTCCAACTGAAAGAAAGAGCATCCACTTTCCAAGCTGTGTGATGAAACCCCTTTGTGCAAAACTTTGGCAGCTGGTGGTTTAGTGGAGAAGCGAACAGATCTATGTCTGGAGTTCCCCATGACACTGTCAATTTCTGAAATACATGAAGATCCAGTTTCCACTCGTGGGGATCCATGATTTGTCTGCTTAACACATCTGCTAAGGAGTTCTGTGCTCCGGCAGAAACCTTGCCTGAAGAGTTAGTTGCAAGCTGAGCGCAGTCTCCCATAAAATCATTGCTTGCCTGCATAGAGGATAAGAATGTGTTCCCCCTTGTTTGTTGATGTACCACATGACAGTTGTGTTGTCTGTTAGAATCAACACCTTCCCTGGAAGAAGTAACTCCTTGAAAGCCATTAATGCAAACTGGACTGCTAACATCTCCTTCATGTTGATATGTAGATGCTGTAGTCTGGCAGGCCGCTTGTCTTGTATCCACTTTCCATTTAGATGAGCTCCCCAAGCAATGTCCGAGGCATCTGTCGTTAAAATCTGACTCGCCTCTGGCCGGGTCACAGAGAGTCCCTTGTTTAGGTGACATTCCTGAGCCCACCACAAAAATTCTTTTGAAGGCAAGGTATTATTTGAATGACAGTGTCCAAATCCTGGCAGTGCTGTGTCCATACATTTTTGAGATACCATTGCAGCTTCCTCATATGCAGCTTGGCATTGGGAAGCACCAGAATACAAGATGCCATGAACCCTAATGCTTGAAGGACTGTCCTTGCAGTCAGCACGGACTGATGAGATAGTTGATGGAAGTAAAGGGATAGACTCTTTTGTTTGTCCGGGGTTAAAAGGCCATCTGGGCTGCTGTATTCAGTCTCACACCCAGAAAGCACATGTCTTGAGAGGGTACTAGACTGGACTTTATTTCGTTCACAGAATACCCTAGGCATCTTAGCACTGCTATAACATATTCCAGATGCTGTAGAAGGTCTTCCTTTTCTTGAACCAGAATCAGGCAGTCGTCCAAGTAAGGATAGATTTGAATTCCTTTTAGCCTGAAGTAAGCTATCACTGGAGCCAGAACCTTTGTGAATACTCTGGGCAGTAGATAAGCCAAAGGGCAATGCAGGGAACTGATAATGAGAATTTCCAGCTCGAAAACGCAGATACTTCCTGCAACTTAGTCTTATAGGCACATGAAGGTAAGCTTCCTTCAGATCTAAAGTTACCATCCAGTGATCCTTGCCCAGCAGAGGTAAAAGCTGTTGTAACGTCAACATCTTGAACTTGGGAATGTCCAGATAAGTGTTGAGGATAGATAAATCCAAACTTGGTCTCCACGTGTTCCCCTTCTTTGGTACTAGGAATAGGCGAGAATAAAATCCTAGGCCCCTTTCTGATACGGGGACTGGCTGAATGGCCCCTATTTGGAGTAACAGAGAAATTTGCTTGTGAGCCTCTTTCCTTTGTGGAGGAGGAACGTCTGGCATGCCTTTGAAAGGGGGCAATGTATGGAAATAAAACCTGTAACCGTGGTGAATGATATCCAACACCCATCTGTCTTGAGTAATTAAATCCCAATTTTCTTTGAAAAGAGACAGTCTTCCTCCCAAAGGAGCTGCCAGACGAGAATCTACTGGCAGCTGAAAAGCAGGTCATTGGGTCTGTTTACTTAAAGGACTGACCCCTGCCCTCACCAGAAGTCTGAGCAGGTGAACTCCCTGTTCTAGGCCTAAAAGAACCTTGAGCTCTGCCCCTACCACGTCTAGACCTACCCCTAGACTGGGAATCATAAGCAGGATATGTCCATCCCTTAGTAGGCCAATTTCTACTAAACTTGGGTGGCTGCACCTGCAAAAAATCTTTAACAGTTTGCATAGACTTAGCTTTGTCCTCCATTTTCTTTAAAACTGCTTCCACAGGCGAACCAAACAACACATCAGACTGTAAAGGAGCATCCAAAATCCTTGTCTTAACATGCTCAGCTAAATTCTGATCCCTCAACCAGGCATGCCTGCGAAGAACAGAACTAGTGGCAGCCACCCTCGAGGAGGCCTGTACAGCATCAAAACCACATTGCAAAGAATGCTTACCCACTTGTTCAGACACATGAACTAAATCCAGCAACTCTTTACACTCAATACCTTCCGCCAAAGCATCCACCTTAGATTTCAATTGTGAAAGGAGATAATTTTGATATTTTAGCATGTGAAACTGACAATTCAACGCCCTCATGGCTAAAGTGGAAGAAGTATACACTTTCTTTCCCCATCTATCCAAAGCCCTTGCCTCTTTATCAGTGGGAACAGGGTTTTTAACCACAGAGGCCTTAACACCTTTAGGTCCCTGAGAAACAGTTTCCGGGTCTGCCCTATAGTACCTATCAGGTTTAACAGGAGCAGGAGGCAAAGAATCAGGATTCAGGGAAGCCTCTGCAAAAACATCTTCCACCACATTCAACACAGGAGGTATAGCTAAGGGCCTATGCTGGGGTAAAAACAAGAATTCCCTAAGCCTTTTCCTGGAATCAGAGTAATCCTGGCCTTCCCATTTAAAGTGCTCCCTCATGGAATGCAGAGTCTCTGAAAATGAGAAATCCTCAGGAGGAGAAGCTGTAGGAGTGGAATCATCCACATCAGAATCAGAATAAGGAGGATACTCCTGCAAATCTTGCTGAGAAGACTCAGAAGCCTCTGAACACTGTTCAAAACTCTCAAACTCAGGTTCCACCCAAGGCCTCTTATCAGGAGGGGGCATAGAACCTCTAATCATAGTAATCAAATCTTCTGCCATTTTAAGCATATGTTTCTTAGGCACAGAACCTGAAGTGCTAGGAGAAGCCCCCACTGAAGCCAAACTTGGCCTACCTCTCAAAGAAGTTTTGGAAACAGAAGGAGAGGCTCTAACTACCTTGGGAAGAGAGGGAAGAACAGTTACCTGAGAAGCCCCACAGCCTGGCCTACCTCCTGAGAAGGCACATCCTGTAACAGTAAAGTCTCTGCCTGAGACTCCAAAGAAACTCCTGGCAAAACCTCTGGCTCCACTGAGCCTTCTAAAGAACCGGCGTCCGGGACTGCCGGTTCATCAACCCTAGGCTTCGCTGTTTTGTCCTTGCGCTTTTTGGATGAAGCGGGCGCGAGCATCCGACGGCATTTTATAATTGCAACGCTTCCCAAACACTAACCTGGCACAGTCTAACCTTCTCTTAATAGTGCGTTTGTTAAACCTAGCACAAGAGCGGCATCCAACAACGTCGTGCTCAGGCCCTAAACAAGGTATACACAAGGTATGGTAATCCCTATGAGGTATCTGTTTCCCACAAGAAATACAGTTATTCACTTTTTCTGACATCCGGTTAAATACTGAGGCAAGAAAAAACCAAAATGTTCCCAACGGGTACTTAGCCAACTTTGATTCGGTCTGAAACTCCGACTTCAGAAAATTTCAGAACGCCAACCTGCACTCGCAAAACTGCTTCTGCATCGGACCATGCGGCAAAAAAGACTGAGGATATGACGTCGGTCATGCGCATTAGTACCCTGACGTACTGACGTCAGTCTAATGCGCCCTGACCGACGTCAGCCATATACTTTGGTATTCGGGCCGACTGGACAGCGGACTACCCAATAGTTAGGACTGCAGCAATGTGGAATGAAGAACATCAGGAATACCCAACAGGACTAAATCATCCTCCGTAAGGAAGAGTAAACCTGTCTGGTGGACATCTGCAATAAAACTCTTAACAACAAGAAAAAAAAATTACTGTCCAAGACCAAGAAGGAGCAGGTGCCCAATTGGAAGCAATATCTCCTTAGCCTGAGCAAGCAAATAAAAACACTAGTGAAATCCTCCAAAGCAGAGTCCAAACTGGCCACATCTACTAGAGACAATCATAGGGCCTTCTTCACATATGTCTGCAACCTCAAAGGAAGCGCCCAGATCTGTTCAGATCTGGTGGTCAAGAAAAAGAAGTTATGTACCTACCATAACGTTCCATGTTAGTGGTCTTCATCTCGCCTTCTTTCTTGCTTGTTGGGATCGGACCCGATCCCCAGCTCAGACTCGGCCATCTTCTATAGCTCGAGAGCTGTTTACTGGCTCGAGGCTACCCCTTATCCCATGATGCCTAGCGCTAGCTACCCAGATCTCGTTTGTAATAGCTAACCCCAGACATAGCCAGAGAATCAACCTGTCCAAACAAACAGGTTGAGCAAACCTGTAATACTCTCTCAGTCAGTATTGGAAACAAACCAGAGAAAACTCAGCCAATGAAACCAAGACTCCTCTCGGTCCAATAGGACAGGGGGACGGAGGGTGGGACACAAGAAAGAAGGCGAGATGAAGACAGCTAACATGGAACGTTATGGTAGGTACATAACTTCTTTATGTTAAGTTGTCTATCTCGCCTTAGTTTCTTGCTTGTTGGGACTGCGTCCCTAGCACCTACAATCATGGGTGGCTCATTGGAACAGACTCTTCAGAACAGTGGAACCAAAGTTAGCTCTACTCCTGGATACCATGTCTAACTTGTAATGAGAAACAAAGGTATGAGGATTTGCCCACGTGGCAGCGGCACAGATTGAGTCCAATGGCAACCTAGCCTGGAAGGCTACAGAGGTGGCCAAAGCCCTAGTAGAATGACCTTTCGGTTTGATAGACAACTCTTGGTTTCTTAGTTGACAGATGAAGGTTAGGGAAAAACACAGGGAGGTCTATAGATTGGTTTAGATTATTTTCCGAGCAGACTTTCGGAAGGAAGGAGGGATTAGTTCTCAAGGCAACCCTGTCCTTGTGAAAAACTAAATACGGAGGACGAACTCTCAGTGCATGAAGTTCCGAGACACGTCTGGCTGAGGTAATAGCTACCAGAGAGAGAGTTTTCCAAGATAGGAACTTAATGGAGCAGGATGCAGCTGGTTCAAAAGGGGCATAATCAAGGAGACTAGTACCAAATTAAGGTCCCAAGGAGGAGGGGGATCTCTTACTGGGGGCCTAAGGAGAGTAGTCCCTCTGAGAAAAGCTTTACACAGCTTATGAGACAATGTTCAGATTAGAAAAACCAACATGAAAATTAGAGATGGCCGCTAGTTGAACCCCGATTGTGGCAGAAGCGGACCAGGAATGGAAAAGCTCTGTTAGGAACTCCCAAGATTTCATGCACTGGAGCTGAAAAGGGATCTATGTTCCTAGCCTCTGCCCAACAAGAAAAACGTTTTAATTTGCTAGCATAAGTCTTCCTAGTGGCGGATTTGTGAGAGGAGACAATCTCACGCACGGCTGGGGAAATGCTGGGAAGCCTGGCTAAGGTTGGAATTGGATCAACCAAGCTGTGAGCTGAAGTGTTTGGAGGGACTGATGCAGCTCTCCTGACTGATGAATCAGTAGGTCTGGAATAGGATCCAGAGTCCAGGGCTGCTCGATGAGGTAACGATGCAGGAAAGGAAACCAAATGTGTCGAGGCCAGTAGAGGGCAATGAGGATCATTTTGCAACCCAACAGAATAGCTTTCTGTACGAGTTTGGGTACAAGAGGGAACGGAGGGAAGGCATAAAGAAGTTCTTGAGGCCAATCGTGGACTAGAGCGTCTCTGGGAAGGTGATCGGGAAGCTGTAAAAGGGAGAAGTTAGTTGCTGCATTTGGTGTTGAAGGGGGTGGCAAACAGATTGCAGCAAGCCTGTCCCCATTTGCGGAAGATCAGATCCGCAACTACCTGATTCAGAGACCACTTGTGAGGCATGAGAATAGCTCTGCTGAGCCTGTCCGCTAGGACGTTGGACTTCCCAGGGATGTGCGTCGCAATCAGAAATCGTCCACTGCCAGAGTCTGAGTGCTTCTTGACATTAGGGGCAGGACCTGGTTCCGCCCTGCTTGTTGATGTACCACACCACTGAAATGTTGTCTGTTTGAATTTCAATGGTCCCAGAAGGGAGAGAGTCCTGAAGGGCTTGCAACGCTAGGAGCATGGCTCTCATCTCCAAGACATTTATGTGCAGATGGTACTCGTGAGGCTGCCAAGTGCCTTGGACTGTCTTGCCCTGATAATGCCCCCACACCCTATCAGTGAGGCATCCGTGATCACCGTGGCAACTAGAGGGGACTGAATGAAGGGTCTGCCCTGAGTCACTAGAGGGGAGACCATCTACCAGGAAAGGTGCTTTTCGCATGCTTCTGTAATCGTGATCATATGCGACATGGGGAGCTGTTGGAAGGACCACTGTGTGAATAGAAGCCACTCAAGGATCCTCATGTGAAAACGGGCCAGAGGTATCAGAAGAATTGCCGCTGCCATAGAGCCTAGGGTTTGAAGGACATACTTGACTTGTACCCATTTGCACTGCATGAGGAATTGAACCTGCTGCCGAATTGTGGACACCCTGTCGGAAGGTAGCTTTGCGTACATGCTCCTTGTGTCTAATTCTGCTCCTATATAAGTAATAGATTGACAGGGCAACAAGGCAGATTTTTTGAAATTTATAGTAAATGCCTAGCTGAGAGCAAACTGAAATTGTGTAGTCCCTGGCTTGAAGAAGCTGATGCCTGATAGTAGCAGTGAGGAGCCAGTCGTCTAGCTATGGAAACACCTGGAATCCTTGATGCCTCAGGTGAGCCATGACCACTGCCATACATTTGAACACCCTGGGGGCTGTGGTGAGACCAAAGGGCAGAGCTCTGAACTGATAATGACTGGCTTCCAGCCGGAAGCGAAGGTACCTCCTGGAGTGTCTGTCCATCTTGACATGATAGTACACATCCTGGAGATCTATGGAGTACATCCAATTGTCCTGACCCAGAAAGGGTAGAATGGACTGTAGCGTGACCATCCGAAACTTTGTTCTTTGAACAGACATGTTCAGTCTGCTGAGATCCAAAATAGGTCTCCAGTCTCCTGTCTTTTTTGGTACCACAAAAAAACCTTGAGCAAGTTCCAGATCCGTATTGGTCTGCCGGGACTTCCTGGATGACTTTTTTCTAGCAGTTTTGAAACTTCTATAACTGCTTGGTCCCTCAGATTGGGTGGAACATCTGGGGGGGGGGGCGGACTTGCGTGATGGAAAAGGGGGTTGAAAGAATGGGATTCTGTAACCTGCGGGTATGATTGAATGTACCCATTTGTCTTGCGTTGGGTTTAGCCAGGCCTTTGGGTACATTGAAAGTCTTCCCCCGACTGCCTCCAGAGGCGGACAGTCGGGCAACACTTCAGGGATGTTGGAAGGGTTTGTCAGAGAAAGATTCTCTGCTGCCCTGATTCTGCGGACCCCCTCTGCCACGAGGGCGGCGTCTGTTATTGTTATTTCCTCCTCTGCCCCTGGAGGAAAAAATCACCACCTGTGTCAGGCGAAGCTCCCTGGGATTTGCGAAACCACATTTTCCCACTCTTCTGACCCTTGGGGTATGGTCTAGGAGTGGAAAAACAGACTCCCACGGTACAGAGAGTCTTGCCTTCCTGCTCACACCTAGTGAGTGTGTCTTTCACCTGTGGTCCAAAAAGAAAGGAACCGTCAAACGGAGTGTTGGTGAATAACACTCTGAAGGGTTCCACAAAGTTACACAGCCGCATCCATGCATGTCTCCCAAGTACCACACCTGTATCCGCGGCTCTACTCGCACCATCAGCCACGTAAGAAATGAGCCTAATGGAGGAGTTGACTACTGAGTTAAGGGTTGCCAGCTGAGAAGCCACTTTAGCCCCTTCAGCTGATGGATCCTGAAGGGCATCTCCGAGCTCTTTCAGGAGATCCCCCTGAAGCCTGGTGAAATGGCATAAGTAGTTCAGTGACCTCATGGAGAAGGTCGCTGAAGCAAACATTCCCTTCCGATATCTGTCCATGGTCCTGGACTCCTTGTTAGGAGGATGGACAGAGGAAGAAGTTTCTGCTAACTCCTTTTTAGTGGCTGCTGCTACCACCATGGCATCCACGGGAACACCCTTAGCAAGGAACTGTCTGTCCTGGGGAGCAGTGATAAATTTACTTGGCTTCCTCGGGGTTGGTTCCACTGTATCCGGGGCTGACCAAGCCCTTCGAGCCACCACCGACATTAGTGGATCAAAGGGCAGAGAAACCCAGGAGGTGGAGGGTCGGGAACCGAACGCATCAAGAAATACAGATTCATCCTCGGTAGGGGCAAGGGTATTCCAGTTCCCCCTCTGCGGTAGGGGCAAGGGTATTCCAGTTCCCCCTCTGCTTAAGCATTTCTAGGATGTCCTCAAAGGAAACATCTTCAGAGGGGGATCTCGGGGACCCCTCCGATTCATCCAAATCCGTATCTGAAGTGACAGACTCGGGGGAGTCAATGTGCTTCCTCTTGCATTTCTTCCAAGGGGGCTCCTCTGAATGATCAGGGGAGGCCTCAGAGGAAGAGGAAACACCCAATGGGGTGGTCTGGAGCGCTGGTTCCCCATGCTTGGGGTCTGGAGGAGGGACAGAGGTTGACGCAGGCACTATGGGGGACGGAGCCAGTGGGGTCGAAGGTAGAGCTAACTGGGAGGCCAGCACACTCATGACATTGAAGGCGTCCCTGCCACGATGTAGAGAAGGCTCCGGCTCTGAAGAGACCGGAATCCTCCTCCGCACCGAGGGAGACGGCTCCGAGGTCGATGTAGGAGCCGAGCTCACCTGTGCCGACGCTCTGAGAGGAAGAGCGGGGTCGGACAAGGGTCCGATGCCACTCGCCCTCTCGGAGCAGACGAGGGAGTCTCGGCGCCCAGATCCCTCAACGGAAGGCACCATCAATGGGATCAGAGCAGACGACGAATCCGAAGGAGAAATCGTAATCGGAGCAAACAGTTCAACGACTCTAACCCCAATAAACTCCGGCTCCGAGCTCAATGGAGTCGGAGGAGGAACATCGGTAGAAATGGACGGAGCAGACACCTGATGAGGAGGGCTGGGCAACATTTTGGCCAGTGCCTGCGACTTCAACAACCGACTGACCTCTCTCCCCACGTCATGGTCTGAAAGCCTAGAGAACCGAGAAGAATGTGAAGATCTATGACTACGGTCACTCTGCAAAAGGGGAGACCGAGAAGCCGAATGAATGGAGTCTTGTGAAGGGGACCTCGGCCTTTTTTTAGTCCTCGATGGCTCCGAGGATACTAGTGGAGCCGACAACAAAGCAGTCTCCTCGGTTCCAGCCGGAACCGAAGAGGTAGTAGGCAAGGTAGGGGCCAATGACTGCTCCGAGCTGGGAGCTGACAATTTGGCCGGTTTAGGGGATTTCACTGGCTGAGCCTTGGCTGGTGAATCCTGAGGCTTGAGAAGACCTCTCAAAATAAGTTTATTCTTGCGCTCCTGCAGAACTCCTGGGCTAAATGCATGGCAGATAGAACAAGAGTCCTGCAGGTGCACAGCGCCTAGGCAATAGACGCAAGAAGTTTGCCCATCTGTCAGAGACATCTTCTGACAGCATGAGTCACACTTCTTGAATCCCGACACTTTAGTTTCTTTAAACATACCCTAAATACTTAGGCCAACAGGCCACACAAAAATTGACCCAATAAAGTCAACAGGCCAGCACACTAAGTACAAACACACAAAAAAGACCCAATAAATTTGGAAAAAGAAAAAACGGACAACACTACCACAAAAAAAGCAATAATATATATATATATATATATATATATATATATATATATATATATATATTTTTTTTTTTAAAACTAGGGAGCCTCTAACTCAAACGGCTACCTACCAAAGACTAAACACAACTACAGGAGAGGGAGGGGAGAACTCTCTAATTTAAACGAGTTCTAAGGGGGGAAAACAACTACCATACACTAGCTAAATTTACTAGTTATCGCTATGAAATATCACAACAATTTTATAAACAGATATCTAAAAGAAAACCCTAATCTGACACAAAAAAGGCAGATTAATAAAGTTATACAAGCCTGAGCAAGTAACCATGAACCTCGCAGCTGAAGCAGCAAACGAGATCTGGGTAGCTAGCGTTAGGCATCATGGGATAAGGGGTAGCCTCGAGCCAGTAACCAGAGTCGGAGCAGAGGATTGGCTCCAATCCCAACAAGCAAGAAACGAAGGCATCATGGGATAAGGGTTAGCCTCGAGCCAGTAAACAGCTCTCGAGCTATAGAAGATGGCAGAGTCGGAGCAGAGGATCGGCTCCAATCCCAACAAGCAAGAAACGAAGGCGAGATAGACAACTTAACATCATCACATTACACAAATGCTGTAGACATAGCAAACTTGCTGGTTGACAGATTAAGTGAAAACTTTACCCCACTGTCTCCCCCCACCCCCATCAGTAAATCAAGACTTCCCCAGTACCTGTCCCCTTCCCCTTATATCTAGGGAACAGGTCATCACTGCTCTCAAAGGCAAAAAAATACAGCCTCCATGGGACCCAATAACATCCCAGGCTGCATCCTATGTGAACTCAGGCAGGAACCTGGAGCACCATTAGGCACCTATTCAACCAAAGCCCGAGTACTGGCTTTGTCCCAACTGAGTGGAGGACAGCCACTGTCATCCCTTTACACAAAGGTGAAGCATTCACCGATCCAGGAAATTACAGACCCATCAGCCTAACTAGCCCGATCTGCAAGCCCATGGAACGGATTACCATGGACCTCATTAACAAGGACAATGGCAACCTCCAAACACTTGATCCCACACAGTTTGGCTTCATCAAGGGGAGGTCATGTCTGCTAAATCTGGTTAACTTCTTTGAGACAGTCACCAAAGCCATGGATGAAGGGAAGACTGAATACCGCCTGCCTTGACTTGGCCAAACCCTTTGAAACTATTCCCCACTTGGGCATAATAAATAAACAAACACTCTCAACTAGGCATCAATCCATATGTTAGCAGATGGGAAGCAAACTGGCTTACTGATAAAACCCATGTAGTCAAAATAGGGGAGCCCACCTAAAGCAGTACACCCGTAATAAGCGGCGTACCCCACAGTTCGGTCTTAGGGGCCTCTTATTTGGGATATACTTTTCTGAGGTGCAGGCCAAAACCAGTGGACTATGGCTGACCAAGTCTGCAGATGACGGCAAGCTGGGTGCTGTCATCAATTCCCCTAAGTGATGTGGACATTCTCCAAGAGGGTCTCACTCAGACAAAATGAGTGGTGCCAGAAACACTGCCTCAAGCTGAATACCAAAAAATGCATCATCATCCTGTTTGGGGAGAGTGATGTCCCCACAAATTAATCACATTAACAACGTCCTAAGCACGCAATCAATCGTGAGGGATTTGGGCACCCAGGTTGATAGCAACCTGACTTTTGACCACCATGCTGCTTCCGTTTTACAGAAAACCTTCTACATGGCCCACCTCATTAATAAGGGCATCTCCTCCAGGGACAAGGAGGTGATAACATCCCTGTATTCTTCCTTTATAAGGCCCATTATTGAGGAGTACAACGCCCCTTTCAGCATGTACCTCGCTAAGCACAGGCAGCAGCTGGCGGGACCACAGAGGTTCCTCACCAGGAGAATCCAGGACCTCAAACATCTACCATACACAGGCTAAAAGCCCTATCCCTCTACTCAGTTTCAGACTCCTCATAGGTGACCTCTGTCTGGCATACAAGGCGATCATGGACCCCACCTTGATAGGACTGTTGCTTATCAGCAAGTCCAGCTCCACTCGAGTAGCCCACATGTGCGGCCTCAACCTGGTCTATGGCATCAACAAGAGTGGATGGCGACAGATTTGTGTCCCACAGACTCCCTCATCTATGGAATAGACTCCCTCTCCACATCAAGCAGAGTACTTCTTTACCCCTTTTAAGCGCAACCTGGATAACTGGATGGGAAACAAATATACCCCTGGGATCCCACCCATTTCCCTGGTGGGCAGGGACATCAGATGCTGATTTGGCTTAACTCTTGGCTAGGCTTACAAGGGCCTCAGGACCAACAGCCTAGTAACCTCCTATGATCCTATGAAGAAGTTCCTCACAGTAAAGAGGACGAAAGCACTTAGTGTGTTTATTATTTTTTAATACATTCAGTGGCTTAACCAAGGAGTACTTTTGAAAGTACTGTATTTTTTCTTTGGTGGTTTTATTAACAAGTCTAGTTTTTAAATGGCACATTATCTGCACTATACCTAGAGCCCTCACAAAAAGATAAAGTTGTCATCTATAGAGAGCTACAAATAAGGGAACAATGAATTAAAGTTGGCCTTGTATGCAGATGAAATCCTCTCTATTTCAGTTAAGCCTTTGATGTTTTTAATTTACTACTAGAACAGTTTGGAGAAGTTGCAAGATATAAAATAAAAAGTTGCTAACATTTCATGAAGCTGTCTTATGAGAAACCACTGGAACTGATAAAAGAGTGAGTTAAGCAATTGGCAGGATCTTAACTCATTCCCACTAATGGTCATGGCCTGAACTTTTTAAAAAACATGAAGTTCTCACAGTTCAAACAAATGTTCATATCGCTACAACTTTAAAAAGTGTTACTAGAAAACTGCACATGGCAAACTGTGTAGCACAAAGTAATCTTTAAAGTGGTTGCATTCATTCAATTCTACATCTTAAAATTTGGATTTTATAGGCAACAATAAACTACAAGTATGAAATTTGTAATGTGTAAACAGCTCACAATATTCCAGTAACCATTCAAGCAAAACATACTGCCATCAGTATTTTCCTCATACAGCTGTGAGCTTTCACATGAGGCTAATCAATTGTGTAATCACTTGACTGTTGAGATTTAGAGAATAACTACAATACAGAGTATACAAATATTTGAAATGTTTTATCTGCACTAAACAGATACAATATCAAAATGGTTTCACCTGCCATATGTGTCAGTAGGATGAAACTGCAGAAAACAGTCATGACTATGCTAAAAATGAGTTAACTTAGAAGAAGATCAGCACATCTTTATTTTCAACTGGTACATAGCACCTTATGTTTTATACCTAGTACAACAGTGTTGGTACTTCAAATAAGTCTGCTTTAATAAGGATAATGAATTGATGTAGGACTTATGGGAAGTCATGAAACCAGTGTGAGATGGGACAGGTAAATACTAGCCAGACAGCAAGGGGTCTCATCTTCTTCTTTCGGCTGTTCCTGTTAGGAGTCGCCACAGCGGATCACTTGTTTCCATTTCTTCATGTTCTCTGCATCTTGCTCTGTCACACCAACCACCTGCATGTCCTCTCTCACCACATCCATAAACCTTATCTTAGGCCTTCCTCTTTTCCTGTTACCTGGTAGCTTCATCCTTAGCATCTTTTTCCCCAATATACTCAGCATCCCTCCTCAGCACATGTCCAAACCAACGTAATCTTGCCTCCCTGGCTTTGTCTCCAAACCTTCCAACCTGGGCTGACCCTCTAATATACTTATTCCTAATCCTGTCCACCCTCGTCACACCCAGTGCAAATCTTAACATCTTTAACTCTGCCACATCCAGCTCAAACTCGTGCCTTTTTGTCAATGCCACTGTTTCCAACCCATATAACATAGCTGGTCTCACTACCCTCTTGTAGACCTTCCCTTTCACTCCTACAGGTACTCGTCTGTCACAAATCACTCCAGACACTCTTCTCCATCCACGCCATCCTGCCTGTACTCTCTTCACCTCTCTTCCATACTCACCGTTACTCTGAACTACTGACCCCAAGTATTTAAACTCATCCACCTTCGCCACCTCTACTCCTTGCATCCTCACCATTCCTCTACCCTCCCTCTCATTCACACACAAATATTCCCTCCAAGTCCTGCTGACCTTCATTCCTCTTCTCTCTAGAGCATATCTCCATCTCTCCAGGGTCTCCTCCACCTGTTCCCTACTCCCACTACAGATCACAATGTCATCTGCAAACATCATAACCCATGGGGACTCCTGTCTGATCTCGTCTGTCAACCTGTCCATCACCATTGCAAATAAGAAAGGGCTCAGAGCTGATCCTTGATGTAACCCCACCTCCACCTTAAACGCATCCGTCACTCCCACCGCAGACCTCACCGCTGTCACACTACCCTCATACATATCTTGTACCACTCTTACATACTTCTCTGACACTCCTGACTTCCTCATACAATACCACAACTCCTCTCTAGGCACCCTGTCATATGCTTTCTCTAAGTCTACAAAAACACAATGCAACTCCTTCTGACATTCTCTGTACTTCTCCATCAACACTCTCAGAGCAAACATCGCATCTGTAGTGCTCTTTCCCGGCATGAAACCATACTGCTGTTCACTAATCTTCATGTCCCTTCTTAACCTAGCTTCCACTACTCTTTCCCATAACTTCATGCTGTGACTGATCAATTTAATCCCTCTGTAGTTACTACAGCTCTGCACATCACCCTTATTCTTAACAATCAGTACCAAAACACTTTCTCCATTCCTCAGGCATCCTCTCATTTTCTAAGATTTCATTAAACAATCTGGTTAAAAACTCCACTGCCATTTCACCTAAACACCTCCACGCTTCCACGGGTATGTCATCTGGGCCAACAGCCTTTCCATTCTTCAATTCTCTTCATAGCTATCCTTACTTCCTCCTTGCTAATCCATTGTACTTCATGATTCACTATCCCTACATCATCCAACCTTCTCTCCCTCTCATTCTCTTCATTCATCAACCCCTCAAAGTACTCTTTCCATCTCCTCAACACACACTACTCGCTTGCGAGTAGGTTTCCCTCATTATCCTTTATCACCTTTACTTGCTGCACATCTTTCCTAGCTCAGTCCCTCTGTCTAGCCAATCGGTACAGGTCCTTTTCTCCCTCCTTAGTGTCCAACCTTTCATACAACTCTTCATATGCCTTATCCTTAGCCTTCGCCACCTCTCGCTTTGCCATGCACCTCATCTCCTTATACTCCTGTCTACTTTCTTCATCTCTCTGACAATCCCACTTCTTTGCCAACCTCTTTGCCTGTATACTCTTCTGTACTTCCTCATTCCACCACCATGTCTCCTTGTCGTCCTTACTCTGTCCCGATGTGATACAATGCACCTTTCTAGCAGTCTCCCTTATTAGCTCTCCTGTAGTTACCCAGCTATTTGATAACTCTTCACTGCCACCCAGTGCCTGTCTTAACTCATCCCTGAACTCCATCTCACAATTACCCTGTTTCAATTTCCATTTGATCCTTGGTGCTGCCCTCACACTCCTCCTCCTCTTCTTGATTACCAACGTCATCCTACAAACCACCATCCTATGCTGCCTAACTACACTTTCTCTGGTCACCACTTTACAGTCTCCAATCTCCTTCAAACTGGCCCTCCTACATAAAATATAATCCACCTGTGTGATTCTTCCTCCACTCTTGTATGTCACCCTATGCTCCTCCCTCTTGTTAAAATATGTATTCACCACAGCCATGTCCATCCTTTTAGCAAAATCCACTACCATCTGACCTTCTGCATTCCTTTGTTTAACACCATACCTACCAATCACTTCCTCATCCCCTCTGTTCCCTTCACCAGCATGCCCACTGAAATCTGCTCCAATCACCACTCTCTCACCCTTTGGTACAGTCATCACCACTTCATCCAATTCACTCCAAATTTTTTTCTTTCTCATCCATTGCACACCCAACTTGTGGAGCATATGCACTAACATTATTCATCATTACACATCAATTTCCTACTTCACTGCAACTCACTTAACTTTTTAGTTAAATGTGGAGTGCAACTATATGATGGGACATGGAAAGGGAGGTAAAGTGGGAAGCAGTATTGTTAAGAACTAAAGACTGGTTAGAGTCATTACGGGGAATGCATGCTGATAATTTACAGGTACAGTCATTTAGAGAGGTAGGAAATGAGGTCAGTAGGATTTTTCAAACAAAAGGAATTAGAGAGAGTGGTGGCAGGGCATCCTCTTGATAGAAGTTAAACCAGATGACAGTAAAATGCACAGAGCAGAACGGAGGTAGAGCCAGTTACATACAACTGCAATTACAGGGAAGATGCTAGCTGGCAAAATAATTTAAAGGAAGGGCATCACCTCTGTTCTAATGCACTGAGACAGAAGTTGATGGAAACTATGTGGGTTCAGATTAAAAGAAAGCAGTGGCCAGGAATATTAAAATGGATATTGCAGATTAGACATCATCATCCCCATCTCCCCAACTAAGGAACAAATGAGCTGACTGGGTACAGCAGCAATCTATCTTGGTCTTATGGGGGTTCAAAAGGTAGTAAGTTAGGTGATGTTATGAAAGGAAGAGGACTATTAATGCTAGTGGCGAATGGCAGATACCACCAACATCATGGGTTGCAGTGTTACATAAAAAGTAGGGGATAATGTTTGGCAGTTAATGGTGCGTGTTTGATGGAAAGTTGCCCTTAAACTGAAGGGTATTTCAGAGAAAAAGGTTGCATAAGCATGTCCTGTATCCGAGTGTTTCTGGACTATTCTTAGTCTAAGGGCACTAAAACGATTACCAAGCACACTATACTTTTGGAAAAGTGTACTTGGTACAGCAGCGTTTCAGTTAAAAAAATGGAAAGGATTTCAAATGCGACTGTCAATGTGAAGGTTAAACTGAACTATCATGTCCAAATTAAAGGTACCTTTAAGGACTTTATGAATGAAATGAATTTCAGGACAGTGAGTGAGTGAGAAACAGCGAGATACAGTACAAGAGGAGTTGCAAAGTTTTTAAAGGAGTTTCAAAACACGTTTTTAGTTTTGCAAGAATTAAGTGTCACTTTATGTTTTGAGAAGCAAAGTAAATAGTATGCTAGACAGTTTTGCAGGATAGTTTACTTATTTGAAATTGTAAGAAGATGATCATCAGCATGAAGTGCCAAACTTATTCCATGAAGGTCAGATGGCAGAGTTAATAAAAAATGCAGAACCAAATATGGACATTTTTAACTACAGAACTAAGACATCAGTGAAGAAAATGTGCTGCTCTACTTACCAGGAAAGGCCTGTTGTACAGGTAATTACAAAACTATCGCACTTTAACAGGAACAGTGTAAAAGTTAACCTGGAAGTGTGTGGTCCATACCTTTCAACTGTGCAGATTTTCACAGAATGTCCAGATTTTTGCCTCATTTTTGGCCTGCTACTCAAAATTTGCGGTTTTCTGGCAAATCACAGTGATTATCAGAAGACTGAAATTACTAAATATTGACATATGTTTTGAGTTTCAGACATCATAACCTTCAGAAAAGGAATGCTAACACAAACCCTGTTACTCTAGCAACTCTCTACGTTTGAGAGAGTAATATTTAAAATCTGTCCCTAACTTTAGACTTTCATCCAGCCATTATGTCAGGTTTTATCCAGATTTCTTTCCCTAAAAAGTTGAGATATGATGTGGTCAACTGATCGGAGAGCCTTGCTTAGAGCTACAGCACCTGCTAGGAGACACTTGTGCAGGTTTCGAAAATGTCAGTTATTTGAAACAGAGCAGTGCAAGTACTAAAAGCAATACAAACTCTGAACCATTTTGGGGTTGCAATTTACTCCTCTTCTAAAAATATTATTTGTATATGGAACAATTTTTCTTAAATGTTTATTGGGCTGTTAAAGTGGAGTGAACCCAAATGTAATCAGGGAGAACAACATTTACAAATTTTAGGGAAAAGAAGAATAGTAACACTATTACTCAGACAACGCCTGTTGAAAAAATTTAATTAAATGCATTAGTGGGTGCAAATACAGGGAACCAGTCTTCTTATACCTAGGATCCAGATAGAGAAAAGGGCATTTCAGAGAGATTGATACGGAGAAGGTGTATACAATTACTTTTAAATTTCAATGGTGGATATTACAGACCCGGAGTTGAGAAGGCTGGCACAAAGAAGTTCCTTGGATGCAGTACAGAAAAGGTGGGCAAGACAGATCTTTAAAAACTTCAGACAGATTTGAGACAAAAAAAAAAAAAAAAAAAAAAACCACAAAACACTACTATCAAAATCACAAACATGAGGAAAAAGTGGTCGCCCTTGTAGGCCAGAACTGTCTTGTTCATGCATCTGATGGCGGAGTTTTTTTTTTTTTTTTTAAATAGGTACAATGTATCCTGCATGGGGAAGACTGAAAGGCAAGGACATTACATGTAAAATAGAGTTCAGTTGATGGCTTCTGAAGCAATAAGGTTGTATCACCTTTCCTTTAAAAAAAAAAAAAAAAAAAGTCAACCACGGATTATAACAGAGCATTCAGGTGTTCTGAAGGCAAGTGGGAGATTATGACAGAATGGTTAGATACAACTTTTAATATATGTGAGAACAGACATAAGAGACAAGTTATTAAGCAAACGTTATTAGTTTTTAAGAATTAACTGACATTAACTTTAAATAGAGAAGAATAAAAGTTGCATCTTTGATAATCACATTGCCACAGTGGTCAGGAAATCCTTCTACGTGGCACATCTCATCACAAAAAGGGTTGTCATCCAGGAAAAAAAAAAAAAAAGGTAATTGTTCCCCTCTACTCACTCATTAGACCCATTATAGAGTACAATGCCCCTTTTGGTATGTACCTCACACGACATCTACAACAACTGGAGAGGCCAGAGAAATACCTCACAAAGAGGATTACTGGCCTCAAACAGATATCCTATGCAGTCTAAAAAAACTCCAGCTTTACTCCGTCGCATATTGCCTACTCAGAGGCGATCTCTGCCCAATAAACAAAGCTATGTCAAACCAAGAGCTGTTGGACAGGTTCCACTTAAAGAAATCCCTATCCCTCTGAACTACACGCTGTAGGGACCTAAACCTTGTCACCACAATAAACAGAACATGCTGGAGGAATAGATTCCTGTCCCAGAGACTTCCCATACTCTGGAACAGACTACCTATGTCAAACAGAGCTCCTCATTAGCACTCTTCAAGAAAAATCCTGATGATTGAATGGGAAAAAAGAAATTCACCCCAGGGATCACTTCTGTAGCTCTACTCAACAGGGGCACAGGAAAATAATTTTCTTGGGTGGCGAAAGCCAGGGTACCTTTTTGGTTAGGCTTATATAAACCCTAGGGCCAATAGCCTAGTACCTACCTATGAATAAGGTGCCAAATACAGAAGAAAACAGGCGTACTTAGATTTCATCTACAAGGGCACCAGCCAGTTCAGGTTAAAGCCACCTACCATTTCAAAGTTTTCTTGGAGTCTGACCACATTTCTAAAATAGAAATGAACTTGGATTGCTACTGATTAACCCAGAGACCCAATATACCACTTTTGTTACGCACACTTTAGCAGATGAGGTGAACTATAATCAAGTACATGAGCAACTAGAGGATTACAGAAATATGCACCAGTAGGTACAGAGTTTCGGAGGTAATCCAGAAAGCTCAATTCTGGTCTGGTATCCCACCTTTTACCTAGTGGGTGACAGAACTAACAAGATACAGAGTACAAAGAAATAATCCAGATAAAAATCACTTTAGCTAACAGATCTAGGAGACTCTCTTTGATAACCTCCCTGTGGGAGGAATAAAGATGCCTCGATGACGCTTCAAATAGTTTATTCAGTTAAGTAAATGGAGGGACAACAGTTCTTGCTCACACCAGTACCCACTTGTGCAAGGACAGAAAGAAAGCCTAGGCTCCACAGAAAAATATTGTTTACTATAGGTGACGCAGTAAGTGCTTTAATCTTAAACCAGACTTCAGACTGCAAGAAAAAACTCACATCCTTAAATAAAAACTTTTCACATAAAAATCATGATACATATACCAAATTCATGTCCTAATCTGGATTCCAACAAGAAATCCATTATTTTAAACTTCCCCATCTGGGACGATCTTTTCTCCTGTATGGAAAAAATATTCATGGATTATTTTATTCCCTATATAAAATTTGGAAAATGTTAGAAAAAATTATTAATTTTCAGAGATGGGCAATTTTAGAAGCAGGTTATCAGCATACTTTCTCTGAATGCGAGTAGCATTCCGACTTGATATACAAACTTTTGCCAACCTGTTTCAACAACCAATTTTAAAATTACCTAAAACCCCAACACCTTCATGTATTACACTAGGTCAAAGGTTTCTATTTTAGACCATGTTAGCAGTACTGCACAAGATTACCGTGAGAAACTGGAATAATGATCTCCTACTTTTGATGAGTATTTTAAGTATTAAACTGGTATATGGCAAAGAAATACAAACAAATGCACACTAAAGAAATCCCAATTTTAAATTCTGTCCTAAACTGGGCATTTTATTTTAAAAAGTCCAATAACACTATTAACTCTAGACAGTGCAGGGATACATGGTCCCTATTAATAATGTTGTTATACTTCTCCAATTTCTTGGTTTTATTATTAAAAACATTTACAACTGAATCTATGGTGGAGGCAAATATAATGATGATAAATACTTCAAATGTTTCTCTAAATAACTCTGAAATTAAAAAATATATATTTTTTTAAAAGAGCACAGTACTACAGATACAAAGCCAATGTACAACTTAAACAAATCTTTAAATTGTTACCTTTTGTTTTTTTTTTTCTCCCCACTTTCCTTGTTTTTGTATTGCTGAAAGAATTGTGTTGTTTCTTACAAGGTATGCTGCCTCTTTCTCCTGCATCCTCTATTTATTTGGTAATCTGACTGTTTTAAAACTTCAGACATAATAGTTTAGCTATTTTTCCTTTTTATTTCCAGTCCCCTCGGCGAACGTTTCATCGATGTCCTAGCCAACCTCCAATAAACCAATGGTTGTCCGGTTGCCCTGCACTGTGAGACCCTGCATCGATGAAACACTAAAGTGCTTTCAGATAAACTAGTGTACAGAGTTATATTTAATCTGTCCTCTAAACTGAAGACATTTTTGTTGTAGCCTTTTA
This sequence comes from Protopterus annectens, assembly GCF_019279795.1. Classification (NCBI taxonomy): domain Eukaryota; kingdom Metazoa; phylum Chordata; order Ceratodontiformes; family Protopteridae; genus Protopterus; species Protopterus annectens. The sequence continues at coordinate 123,186,333 of NC_056744.1, read as the reverse complement.
CTGTAAGCATGCACACTACTGGTCCCCCCCACACACATTTCTCTTCCTATTGTACTCCTAGGTCAACTAATTTACTACTTTCTCTTGGAGAAGGTTTACCTATGTACCTGCAGCCCAAACTTGTAATGTTTTTCCTATAAAAGTGGTGGTCCTTGTCACCACACTGTACTAGATTAGTAGCACAAAATTTCTAGTTATTAGAAAGATACTGCAGTACACTGACCTGGAAGTAACTGAGATTGGTTTGCTTGGAAACCGGCCTCGCCCAATTTTCTGGCTCATCCCACTCCATTCGCCCTCGCTGTGCTCAGCCTCACTCCGCTCCCCTACCCTAACCCCATTCCCATCCACCCCTGACAGTTTCCTTTTTAGCTAAACCTGCTTTGCTCTGCTTTCACACTAGCCAACAGACAACCCCACTCCTCTATTCATACCATGCATTCACCATTATCTAACTCCCACTCCCCTCCCGAGATTTACTCATTACTAAATAAATTTCTTTAATCAATCCAGATTTCTTCTAACTTTAAATAAATTATTTAGCCTTTAATTCTGACCTGAAACTAAATCATGGATATACCTTTCAAAACTATTTATCTCCCTCCTTTTTCCTAACTTTTTTTCTCTGTTCTAACCACTTACCGTAGTCCTCACCTGCTTGCCACTCCATCTCCCACACTCTCTTATCCCATTACCCACCAAATAACTACTCCACCCCTATTGCCCACACTCTCTTTAACCATTCCACTATATTAATTTCACAAGTTCAAAGTATTACACATACAAACGCCCAACCTCTCAAAACAAAACATCAGTTCCTTTGCAAATGTTTCTTCCTACAAATACTTCAAAAGGACAATACGACTCTTATCTGGTGATATTCACCCCAAAACCCAGGCCCTTGCCAACAGCACTCTAACCCATACTTGTATAGCACCCCCACCTTCCAACTGCCTCACAAATAACTCATTACGATCACAAGCCTCCAAAATTTTTTTTTTTGTCAATAAATACATAGAGCACAGTCAATAAAAACCACCCTCCTTCACGTCTAGATTTCTCAATATAACCCAGATATACTTGCCCTATCTGTAACATGGCTAAAACCTCATATTACAAAACTGCAAAAATTCTCCCCTTGGTTAGAAAATATTCTTCGAATGGACAGAAGTGGAGGAGTAGCTATGCTCTACTCTGACCAGTTCTCCCTCTCCACAGCTATCCCTGATTTCTACCCTGCCAAAATACTTGCAGCAACCTGTAACCTAAAAACACAAAAAAATTACCATTGCAGTGATCTATATACCCCTAGGTAAATAACATTCCTATACTCTAGCAGTTTCTTTCTTGGGATTTCTACATACATTCCCTATGAAGCAATCATCTTGGCGATAGGAATACTGACTGGAACCTTAATACTGTCACCCTAGCTATTCTATAAACCTTTATGGCTTTGCCCACCTGATCACCTCACCCACGCACTGGCAAAAAAAATTCCCAGATTGGCTCGGTCATCGACTGGATTAGTATCCAACCCCCAGTATCACAAACTTTCCACACTACCAAACTCCCTTAGTGACCATCTCCCTACCTCAGTAGTAAAACACACTCCCATTCTTAACAAGAGCCACCAATATAGAGAGTCTCGTAACCTTAAAAACTACAACCCAGTTAGTCTAAACAAATTACTATCCACTGTAAACTGGTCATTCCTACACACATCAACTCCCCTTGATGAGACTGTATAAAGCTTCAACAATATATTCCTAGAAACAAATTACTATCCACTGCAAACTGGTCATTCCTACACACATCAACTCCCCTTGATGAGACTGTCTAAAGCTTCAACAATATATTCCTAGAAACAAATTACTATCCACTGCAAACTGGTCATTCCTACACACATCAACTCCCCTTGATGAGACTGTCTAAAGCTTCAACAATATATTCCTAGAAACACTTGACACCCTGGCTCCCAGTAGAAAAATTAGGCTAAAATGTAATTATGCACCATGACTAAACCAGGCAATTCGATCCCTTATGAACAACAGTGCGTGCCCGGAGAGCATGGAAAAAAGTAACAACTCAAACTTTCTACCTGAACTTATATAAACAGCTTTGCAACCAAACAAAAAAGCAGGTACTACTGGACAAAAAAAAATTTCTATCAAAAATCTCTGAGCAACCTACCTTCCAACTCAAACAAATTCTTGGCACTCAAAATTACTTTATCCAGGGAACACCTCTTCATAAAGTCCCTTCCCTAAGAAACCTGCAACTCTACTTAACTTTTTCATAGAAACAATAGAAAAGCTTACACTCATGATATTAAGACTCCACCTCATCGCTTCCCTCGTTCTCCCTAGCACCCATAGGAACTTCCTTCATCACATCACTTCTTAAACTCAAACCCTGTTCCCCATCAGCTGACAAACTCCCTCTATTTCTCAAACATGCAGTCATATCTGCTGCATACTGTGTATCTATACTTATCAATAGATACATCCAAGAAAATACAGTATCAGATATCTGGAAAAAATTCTTCATAATACCCCTCCACAAGGGAAGAAATTCTACATAACTCAAATTACAGGCCTATTGCCATACTATCCCACTTATCCAAGGGACTGGAAAAATGTATAGACAAACATTAAACCATCTCTTAGAGGCAAACCTAATTACACCCACCCAGCATGGTTTCCAACCCTCACACAATACTACCAATGCCCTCCTATCTTTCATACACAACACTGCCCAAGCCAGAGATGATAAACTCGTATCAGCTCTATTCCTTGACCTATCCAAAGCATTTGATACTGTTTCCCATCCCATCCTCCTAAATAAATTTTCCAACCTACATCTCTCTACCTCCTGGTTTAACAGCTCTCTCTCAAACAGATATCAGTCTGTCAGATAGCAAACATCCTTCTCCCCATTCAGTCTTAAGACCGGGGTTCCCAAGGCACTATCCTGGGCCCCCTACCTTTTTAATATAGTTACCTTAATGCAGTACACAGAGGATTCCACAATGAACTCCTCCAACAATATACAAAATCTCCACACTGTCACTCAATCACTGCACCTAGTAGAACAATGGCTAATTAAAACAACCTGCTTCTCAAACCTCAAAAAGAGCAAGCTTCTCCTTTTCCTTCCAGAAAACTCAATCCAGCTAAAGAAAACTTCACCATCTCATCCTTAGATAATACAATCACCAGCGACTCAAAACACCAAATTGCTTGGCGTTACTATAGACAATTAAAATTCAACCTACATATCAAACTGTATCCAAAAGTCCAAATCAAACAATAGGTCTTCTGAACTGCAACAACAAATATATGCCTAACAAGTCTAGACCTATACTAGCTCAAACATTTCTTCTAACATCCCTGCTATAAGCTGCTCCCATACTTACTAACCTCCAAAATAATCAATTAACCAAACTAGAAATCACCTATAACAAGATAGCCAGACTCTTGGCCAGTAATAGCTTCAAATCCCATTATTTTACACCCCTGAAAAGCTTAAGATGGCCTGAGCTCCTACACATGCTTCAAATATCACACCTACAAATTGCACATAGCATCCTGAAAAAATCCCAACTCCTGCCCTTACATCCATACTTATACCCTACACACCCAATCATTACCTCAGAAGCACACAACAAAAGCTAATTCAGGTGAGCAACCCAAATAAGAATATTGGAAAAAAATACTTTTATTCTACATACTCATGGAACAAACTTCCATTGTCCCTTTTCTCCACTACCAAACATGGCAAAATCAAAAAACAACTAAATATTCACTTCCCAACATGTATCGATCTGTACTTGTCAGGAAATAACCTAATTAATTTTTCTTCTCTCAATTAACATATCTGCCTAGTACTTCCTATCAAAACTGTATACACATGTTACTCTCTCTCTGCAGTTAACACCCATGCTATTAAGTACATCAACATCTTTGATGTACTATGTTATGATGTTGTTTTGAATTGTGTATTACATATTAGAAAATATTTTTTATTTGAAGGCATTACCATTATTTCCTTATATATATATATATATATATATATATATATATATATATATATATATAAAACAATGCTAACCAAGTTTCTCAAACATAGTGCTACTGCATTCTCAAAAATACTGTGATTTTAATTTGTGAACATTCTTGTATATTTTTCTGTTTTTGTACTGTTAATTCAAGTTGTGAAATATTTGTTTTTTTTTATTTTTACTAATTACTTTCCTGGAGCTTTTCTCCTTGGGTCTCCGCTGAAAAATGGCTCTCTGGGCCCAGTCAGACTAACCTGCTTAACAAATGTAAAAATAAATAAAATAAATAACAGAGGGATGGAACCACTGCAAACAAAGTAGTCCCAATCCAAATGCCAAGAAACAAGTGTTATTTAAAATGACAACCAAGTACAGAAACTGAGAAAATATTTTTTCCCTTTGCATAAAATATCTTCATTATCCAAATCTACCATCAGCTCAACAACTAATTCATAATTTTATTTTTTTAATCTTGAATATCTCCATGACAGCATAAATCCTGACAATTTTTTCATGAAAAACCACTTACTGCGTACAATGCACAGAGATTGCACAGCCTACGAGACAGAGTCAAGTGTCCTCAGTTGTCAGATCAGAATTAAAATCACTTAAAAATGGAAGCAATGTTAAGTACTTTTATGTCGGAAAATCTTTAGAGGTATTAATCTTGAAAAACGTTCTTGCTAAAAAGTTAAGAAATAGTTCAGACAATTTTACAAATGTGGAATTTCAGGTCTTGCCTCCCCAAACTTCTTCCAGGAGTTAGACCACCACATTTCCTGGCTTGCAAATAAACTAGAAGAAAAAAAAATTCTACTACTCAGTTGTTACTGGGCTTCCTCACCTTCAGAACAAAAAAGTTTGATTGTATGGGACAACAATAATGCAGCTGTAAAAGAAAGATAAACAGTTTTATGATGCCACTGGGTGTGAAGTAACAAGATTGACTGGTACCTTGCTGCGTTGGCTTTCGGGGGGGGGGGGGGATAAAAATGACTCAAGAGCAGGAGACACAAATTTAAGTATTCAGCTTTAACATGGGGTGCACAGAGGAAATGGACTAGGACACAAATGCCCTTAACATGGGGTGCACAGAGGAAGTGGACTAGGACACAAATGCACCACTGGAAGAAACTGCTAAGTCATGCCATTTTAAAAATGTGGAAGTAATCGGATCATGCTGCACGGTGGAAAATGCTGTAAAAAAAAAAACAAAAAAAAAACAACCTGTATTCGGGGCACAGAATTATCCTTTAAAAAGGGAACTGGATGCACAGTTAACATTCTTAACTGACGGTTATGGGTGTTTGATGGCTTAGAAGGTGTTTCTATACTACTAAACTGGATTTTTTTTTGATGACTGTAGAGCAATAAAGTGAGCATTCACCAATTTAAAAGCAAGAAAGAACACACTGTATAAAAGTTGCCAACTGGCTGAAGTGAAAGCAGAAACGATTATCTACTACACAGTTGCCCACTAACTACATTAGCAAGCTGCTTAAAACAGGACAATGGTTATAAAATGTTTATGCATACAATAGCTGAGAGAATAACAAACTTACTGCCAAAATTGATAGCTATGGATCAGTGTGATTTGTGGAGAGGTGGCAAATGTCTGACAACAAACACAGAGAAATCATCTAATGGGAAGCAGAGTATAATAAAACTATGCTACTTTTGGTGGTTCTTGATGCAATAATGGTATTCAATAGTCAGCTGAGTTCTTAGTCACTCTTCTTTGTGACTATATTCTAGGTTACACATTGTTGCTTTATTAGGGACATAGTCATGTCAGAAATACTACATTCCAGATTAAAGATGCAACATCCTTTATAGAGACTTTGCAATGCTTGCCTGTCTTCTGGCTTTTGTATCAGCAAAACTGCTCAGATTTTACTAAATAAGGCTTCGGACTCCAACGTTAGAATATGACACATGTATTTCAGACATCACTCCAATTTTGCATATGTTCTTATTCAGCTTAAAAAAAAAAAAAAAAAAATGTGTACAAGCTGAATGTTATGCTCTTTTTGTGGCTGATCCTACAGTAAGTGATCCAGTAATGTTCTAAGCCTTCAGTTACCACGACAAACCAACTAACTGGAATATTTCTGTACCTTCTTAATGAAGTACTAAACATAAATTTGGAGCTTTCTTGAGCTACCTTCTGCCAGAAACCCTGTACAACATCTAGCACATGGAAATACTTTCTTCACAGTAAACGTTTTGAAAATGACATATGCTGTCTGTAAATTTCTTTGATCACTCTGATCTTATGGAGCAACAAAAACATTCATCTCTTCCTTCACAAAATAGGCCATGCTCTTTACACATTCTATTAGCTAAAATTGCTTAATGACAATGAGGTGTTCTATTCTTGTGGGTTCATTTTCTACTTTAAGTCTAACAGCAAAAAGTACTTTTCTGGAAGAACAAATTATTTGTATGTGATAATTTCCTGGTAAACCAATTCATAAAACAAATTAAACAGTGTGACAAGATCAAGAAAATTTATATAAAGTTTGTTAAACGTAATCGAAAACCATTTTATAGATATACAAGATGGTAACAAGACTAAACCAATACAAATCAGTAACTATGCTTCGATTCTAAAATTTAATCAAACAGACCACAGATACATTTACAAAACCTCATGCAAAAGGGTTTGGCTTCACAAAGGAGGTCATAATTTGTGCTATTAACTTCAAACATTGAAATTAGACTTAAACACTAATATACTTGCACTCAGCCAACACATCCCAGAAATGAATCAAACTACAGACCACAGAATTAAAAGTCTGCAAGCCTGCCCACTTAGCAAGCCAAAACTCACACCACTGTACTAAATAAAAAAATTGCCCTGAGGCACTTACAATTGAGAGGGCTCATTACTACTATGAATGCTGACTTGGGTATCCTCTGAAAGAGGCTACTGCCTAGTGGCAATAACAAAAAGATAAATAAAATAAGCAAACTGCTTGCATATCCCTATACTTAACATTTCACTTATGTAATAAAAGTTGCCACAAGCATAGCCTCTCCACTTGTCACAAGTTACTTTACCCAAGCACAGAAATGGAATGCATAAAATTATTCAACAGCATCATTTACAGTACTGCAAAGTTTATAAGACATATTATCAAAAAAACACGTAACATTGTTCATAATAAGAAATTAGTAAAACAGTTTGTGCAAACATACAGTTTTACACCAGCTACGAGTCATTACGATCAGCAGCAAGGGCAACACTCCTGTGTGAATAAGACATTTACACTTAAAATGGAATGCTGTCAAGAGAAATTGAAAAGATTTAATTTCACAATAGCTACTAGATGGTTTGTGCAAGAAGTAAATGTCCAGGTGTGGTAAACAGGGAGTTAAGATGCAGCAACAGCCTCCCTTAAACTACTACACATGTAACTAGACAATAAATTACAATTACATCTGTGTTCTTTAATTTTGAAGGGGTTAGTTACTAAGCAGGCACCAAAATGCATGTCACTCATTATGCACAAACACCAAAAATAATTGCCTTAGTTTGCACTTTATATATAGCCACACATTAAACCTTCCTTTCAGTTCAAAGACTATACTAAATATAAACACTATATCTCACTTCATTTGATAGTTTTTGTAAATATAATTGGGCTCTACTCAAGTACTGTTCACAACTTTAGCCAGCTCTTGAGCCAAGGGCCTGAGAAATACCACATCATGCAATCATGGGTAAACACAAGCAGCAATTACAAAGTAAGTGGGAAATATATACACATCTTATATTGTGTGTATTACAAGTGGTCTGCAAACTTAGATAAGTTACGTACTCCAATTACACAATCACTTGCTAGTACTAGAACTGTAAGAGTACACAGAAACAATACAACTATAAAATATATAAATTCACATAAGAAAATATTACTGTCACGCAATCAATCGGAGTACTTTAAACAATACAGCATTTACTTTCTCCCCAATTTACAGTAGTCCGCACTTAATCAGTTCAACAAAAATGTAGAACTAACTTCACTATGATCATACAAAAGTCACATATAACGACTTACATAAATAATGCTAAACCAAGCATTTATAAACTTGCAGCAAATGCCACTGTGTTCCTTGCAAATTCCTTCCCCGTTACTCCTTACTCCACAGATAGTTCACTGCAAGCACAGTACTACCGGCGGATGTAAACAGTCTAGCATCAGACTCATACGGCCTCCCCTTAGCAGGAAAAAGAAACAACATATCGCTTTTCATACGACGAACGCAAATACTGCAAACAACATTATTACACAACTCCAAGGAGGTCTTTCAAAATTTCTACACTCTCAAACCGCTGGGCTACTCAATGGGTTAAAAGAAACAAAGTGAACAACAGTACAAAAGGGGAAGTCTGGACTTACATGTCATTACTTCTACGCCATCTTGGATCCACTTGTCTACGTATTAAAAGCATGATGGGAAAAACAGTAGCTGTAGCCACTTTCGCACAGGTTAATGCAAAGTGCGGTACTACACCAGGCATAGAACGTTTACCACTTAATAGCCGTTTTACTACTTTTGAGCAGTGCATCAGTTATTCGATCTGGCTACGTCAATTCTCCACGATTTAAACCACTATAGTAATACAGAAAACCATAGCTTTCAACGAATCAGTGGCACTTTTTTAAAAATAGTTGACAGATAAGAGAATGTGAATTAATATATATTTCTTGAAGTAAAAGAAGTCTATAACTCTATTGTCATTATTTATTAAATGTAATTCACAACCGTTTCTCCAAAAGTCACTAGTATTAGGACTTAGGAGGGGTTAAGAGGGATAGAGCTAAAAATTTGTAGGAAAATCAGGAACAGCTGAGAGGTTATGTGTTGGACCCAACACTAAAATTTGCACACTTTTCCCCAAAAACATTTTATTCAAGTTTTATAACAATATGTGAATGGTAATATTCATAATAAAACTGTAAATGTTATGGTATCAAACATAACATACAACAATTTACATAAATTGTTTTGGGTTAACTGTTATCAAACAACTTAATAAGAATACCCACAACTTTAAGTAGACAATTTGATAAACTTTTTTTATTATCAAAAAAGCAAAAGAACTGAATTGTGTTGAAATTGCCACAGATATTGCTGTGATGCTTTTCTAGCAATTCAAAGCAACCCTAAAGTGTAGGAGTCTAAACAAGAAGCTCCACACCCTACAAGCTGTCCTCATTCTGGAGAAAGAAGAAATATGTGCTGTTTACTGGCTGATCAATTTAACTCTTAACTTCATCTCCCACTACCCCTTCTGAAATCCCATCTAGCATATACCCCTAACTATCAACACGGAGTAGGTCTTGGCTGGAGGTGCTCACTAAGGCCAAAAACACTGCTTCAGTGGGCCCTGACAATATCACTGGCTGCCTCCTACTTTTCAGAAGTACAGGCCAAAACAAAAGGAGTGTGGCTAACAAAGTTTGCCGATGACTGCAAGCTGGACATGATCACTGAATCTCTTAGTGACAATGTCACCTTTCAGGAAGGTCTTATGCAAACCAACAATTGGTGCCAAAGTCACAGGCTCAAGCAAAATGCCAAAAAGTGCATTATCATCCCTTTCGGCAAGGGGGATGTCCCTGTAAAGTACCACATTAACAACAACATCTTAAGTACTCAATCCATGGTAAGATACCTGGGTACACAGGTTGACAGTTACATTGCCCATCTCATCAATAAGAGCATTGCTTCCAAAAAAAAAGAGGTTATAACCCCCCCCCCCCATACTCTTTCCTTATTAAACCTATTATAGAGTACAATGGGCCCTTTGGTATGTACCTCTCCATGCACTTCCAACAATTGGAGAGACCTCAGAAGTACCTTATAAAGAAAATTTAAGGTGTCCAACACCTGTCCTATGCCGACAGACTAAAATCCCTGTCACTACACTCTGGGTCCTACAGACTACTCAGGGGTGACCGCTGCCTAGCGTATAAAGCAACCGTGGATCCTGCCCTGAAGGAAATGCTACACATTAGCACTCCCCCTACTCTAGAGTAAGCTTCCAATCTTAGTAAAGCAGACCCCTTCACTGACACTCTTCAAGCGTAATCTGGGCAATTGAATGGGGAATTTCAAATTCACCCTTGGGGTTTTACCTGCATCCCTTCTGGATAGGGCAGCAGGTGTTGAGTCAGGTGTACTAATAGCACCATTAAAAGAGGGGAAAAAAACTTGGCTAGGCTTTTAAGTGCCTCAGGGTTATTAGCCTAATAACCTCCTATGATCCTAAATAGCCTAAAACGACCTGGCAGGACCACTTCAGGCACTCTCCAACTATGGCCTCAAAACAGGTTAAGTGCCAGGTGAATGGAGGGCCACAATGGTCATACCTCTTTATATGGGTGGCCTATCAACTTAGCCCTTGAATTACAGACCCATCAGACTGACAAGTCTAATGTGCAAAGCCATGGAACAAATTATCATGGAAATGATCAACAAGGACATTGGTAACCTACAGACTGTGGAGACATCCCAGTTTGGCTTTGTTAAAGGAAGGACTTGCCTACTTAACCTTGTAGACTTCTTCGAGAGGGCCACCATTGCTATGGATGAGGGGACAATGGTGCATACCTTCTACCTTGACCTGGGCAAGGTGTTCAATACAATACCCCACTGGGGTATTGTTGACAAACTCCCAGAACTAGGCATACATCCCTACATAATTTGGTAGATTGCCAGCTGGCTCACAGATAGGACCCAAGAAGTCAAGATCGGTGAGACCACCTCCACCAAGAGACCGGTTATCAGAGGAGTACCCCAGGGATCTGTGTTAGGCCAGCTCCTGTTTGACATCTACTTCTTGGAAATGCATTATAGTGCACTGTGGGAATATGCACAGCCAAGCTAATTACTTCATCAATAAAACACCCCTCAGAGCTGACCCGATAGTTAGGTATCTGGGAACACATGTAGACAGTAATCTAACATTCAACCAACACAGCCAAGATAGTAAGAAAATAATTATGTGTCACCTAACTCATAAGCAAGGGTATGGCCATCCGGGTCCAAGGAAGTAATAGTACCACTGTATGCAGCCCTTATCAGACCCATCTTTGAGTACAATGCCCCCTTTGGCATGTATCTAACCAGGCATTCGTAGCAGCTGGAATGCCCTCAAAGGTTCCTCACCAGGAGAATCTATCTTACACAGATTACCTTAAGGTCCTATCTTTGTAGTCTGTCTCCTACAGGTTACTGAGAGGAATCTATGTCTAGCATATAAGGCATCTTCAGATCTAGCTCTGACAGATCTCTTGCACATCTGCAAGACAAACAGCACCAGAAACACTAGCTGCAAGTACCTGAACTTTGTTTGCGACATAAATAGAACCTGCTTGGGGCGGGGGGGTGGGGGCTGATATGTATCTCAAAGAATCCCTGCACTATGAAATAAGCTCCTTATCTATGTAAAGTAGAGTTTGTCTTTGACCCTATTCAAAAGAAACCTTAATCAATGGATAGGAAATTGCAAATTCACCCCCACTCTGGCCCCTATGTCTCTTATGGAGAGAGGTTGACAGTAAGTAAATTAATCCCCAACTAACATACTCCCCCACATAACCCTTAGCTACCTGTTTACTAACATATCCCATCATATAGGCATCCAAGTAACTCCGGGACAAAACTGGGTTGGATTATTCAGCTAGGCTTTTAAAGATGCTGGTGATAATTAGGCTAGTGTGAACCTATGAACTTACAGAGAAACAAAATAGATAGTTTTGTACACTATTTGAAATCCATAGCATTTCTTCTAGTTCTAAGATTAATAATATCAGTTTCATTTTGCCATACAACAATTATGTTTATGAATTCCATAAATGGAGGTGTATCATGCATGACCATCCTTCCAGTTCTTGGATATGGTTTTCCAGACCACAGACATAATAATGCATTAAAGGAAAGGATACAAACCCCCGATGACAACAAGAGGGAAATGGAGTGTTAAATAACGTCAAGTGTTTTCTAAAGATAACTTTTTCTGACTGTAATGGCTAAGAAAATATTTGTAATTTCATCAAAAATTCTTCCAGTACCTCACAGTGATAAAAAGTCTTGCAAGTCTACTTTATTGTAAGTTTTACACCACCAATGCATCTCTAGGTCTATTTCTTAAACATTTTACTAATTTTATGTGCTTAAAAACCTCAGCTTTGGCTGGCTAAGAACTTGCTATATTCAACTGGAAGTATAAGAGAATTTAAGTACCTTTATCTGTTCTTTTTTTTCAAAAAAATACAGTATTTAAATTGATTTTAACTGTGTGGAAGGAATATTAGCTGAACTGGAAGTTAGTCAGTGTTTGCTGAATTTTGTTATTTGCTAGTAATTACAGGTGTGGGGGTAGTCACATTCTTTGATTTCCTGTCCTTGCCTATTTAAGTGGTACAGTGTGAAATATTTTCTGCTTAAAAATCTCAGCTTTGGCCGGCTAAGAACTTGCTATATTCAACTGGACGTATAAGAGAATTTAAGTACCTTTATCTGCTCTTTTTTCAAAAAAATACAGTATTTAAATTGATTTTAACTGTGTGGAAGGAATATTAGCTGAACTGGAAGTTAGTCAGTGTTTGCTGAATTTTGTTATTTGCTAGTAATTACAGGTGTGGGGGTAGTCACATTCTTTGATTTCCTGTCCTTGCCTATTTAAGTGGTACAGTGTGAAATATTTTCTGCTTAAACCCTCAGCTTTGGCGCTAAGAACTTGCTATATTCAACTGGACGATAAGAGAATTTAAGTACCTTTATCTGCTCTTTTTTTCAAAAAAATACAGTATTTAAATTGATTTTAACTGTGTGGAAGGAATATTAGCTGAACTGGAAGTTAGTCAGTGTTTGCTGAATTTTGTTATTTACTAGTAATTACAGGTGTGGGGTAGTCACATTCTTTGATTTCCTGTCCTTGCCTATTTAAGTGGTACAGTGTGAAATATTTTCTGCTTAAAAACCTCAGATTTGGCTGGCTAAGAACTTGATATATTCAACTGGATGTATAAGAGAATTTAAGTACCTTTATCTGCTCTTTTTTTTTCAAAAGAATACAGTATTTAAATTGATTTTAACTGTGTGGAAGGAATATTAGCTGAACTGGAAGTTAGTCAGTGTTTGCTGAATTTTGTTATTTGCTAGTAATTACAGGTGTGGGGGTAGTCACATTCTTTGATTTCCTGTCCTTGCCTATTTAAGTGGTACAGTGTGAAATATTTTCTGCTTAAAACCTCAGCTTTGGCCGGCTAAGAACTTGCTATATTCAACTGGACGTATAAGAGAATTTAAGTACCTTTATCTGCTCTTTTTTTTTCAAAAAATACAGTATTTAAATTGATTTTAACTGTGTGGAAGGAATATTAGCTGAACTGGAAGTTAGTCAGTGTTTGCTGAATTTTGTTATTTGCTAGTAATTACAGGTGTGGGGGTAGTCACATTCTTTGATTTCCTGTCCTTGCCTATTTAAGTGGTACAGTGTGAAATATTTTCTGCTTAAAAACCTCAGCTTTGGCCGGCTAAGAATGTGTTATAGTCAACTGGACATATAAGAGAATTTAAGTACCTTTATCTGCTCTTTTTTTTCAAAAAAATACAGTATTTAAATTGATTTTAACTGTGTGGAAGGAATATTAGCTGAACTGGAAGTTAGTCAGTGTTTGCTGAATTTTATTATTTGCTAGTAATTACAGGTGTGGGGTAGTCACATTCTTTGATTTCCTGTCCTTGCCTATTTAAGTGGTACAGTGTGAAATATTTTCTGCTTAAAAACCTCAGCTTTGGCCGGCTAAGAACTTGCTATAGTCAACTGGACATATAAGAGAATTTAAGTACCTTTATCTGCTCTTTTTTTTCCCAAAAATACAGTATTTAAATTGATTTTAACTGTGTGGAAGGAATATTAGCTGAACTGGAAGTTAGTCAGTGTTTGCTGAATTTTGTTATTTGCTAGTAATTACAGGTGTGGGGGTAGTCACATTCTTTGATTTCCTGTCCTTGCCTATTTAAGTGGTACAGTGTGAAATATTTTCTGCTTAAAAACCTCAGCTTTGGCCGGCTAAGAACTTGCTATATTCAACTGGACGTATAAGAGAATTTAAGTACCTTTATCTGCTCTTTTTTTTCAAAAAATACAGTATTTAAATTGATTTTAACTGTGTGGAAGGAATATTAACTGAACTGGAAGTTTTCACTCTGCTCTTCAGTTAGTCCCACCAACCCACCCTCCCTGTTTTTGTTTTGGTGTTAATCTTAGTGGCCTTGCAACTGCCCGCCCCTCTTGTAAATTTGTGTTTGGATACTCCTTCTGGGCCCATCTCATTTGCTCATTCAACTGAGTGCAGTGAGATCATATTCTGATTTCAGGCACTCCTACTGTGTACAAAGAGAGCATCTGGGAAACAGAAAAAAAAAAAATTTAAGCTTGTTTCCTGCCTTTCCTGTTAAGTGGTATAGACTATTTGTAGGCTTCTGAGCCCCCAAGCCCTTTTGTGTTGGAGGGAAGCCTTCTAGCTTAGTTTTTTTTTCTTATAACTAGCCAGTTTTCTAGTTTCAGCACTCAAATCTGTTTCTTTGATCTCAGCACTTGTTCAGAAAAAGAAAAAAAAATTTCATCTGCTTTTGCTGTACTTGTGTTTCTACCTACTTTTTTACTTTTGCATCATCTTAAAAGTACTCAGTTGTATTTATTACTGCTTGGTGTAACTCATTCTAAGCCTTTTGGTTTAAACACTTGGGCTTCGGACCAGTTGTTTTGCACTGAGAGGGTTTGTGGTCTGCACTGTAGTGGCAGAACAGGTAGCTTACATCCTTCTAGGTTGGGAACTGCTGATTGAGGGCTCAGTGTCTGTTATTCTAAAAGTGTATTAATTCTGGTTTAAGCACTTGGGCTTTCAGGCCAGTTATTTTACATTAAGAGGGTTCGTGGTCTGCACTCTTGTGGGAGGAGAGGCTGGACTCTGCCCTTCTGAGCTGGGAATTTCTGGTTGAAGGCTTATAGTGCATGCATATCTGAACTGCTTCTTACTGAAGTTGGTGCGCCTTGTTTGCTGTGGCATAGACTGGATTTGGGCCTGCTGGATCTAGCTTTGTTTGTGTAACTTGAGCACTAATCCAGGCATTCTCTAAAGTATTCAATTGTATTTATTACTGCTTGGTAGTAACTTGATTAAAGTGTAGCTATCATTGTAAGTCTTTTGGATTAAGCACGTGGGCTTCAGACCAGTTGTTTTACATTAGGAAGGTTTGTGGCATGCACTGTGGTGGCAGGACAGGTAGCTTTCACCCTCCTAAGTTGGGAACTGCTGATTGAGAGCCCAGTGTCTGTTATTCTTTAAGTGTATTAGTTCTGGTTTAAGCACTTGGGCTTCAGGCCAGTTATTTTACATTAAGAAGGTTTGTGGTCTGCACTCTTGTGGGAGAAGAGGCTGGACTCTGCCCTTCTGAGCTGGGAATTTCTGGTTAAAGGTTTATAGTGCCTGAATATTTGAACTGTATCTTACTGAAATTGGTACACCTTGTTTGCTGTAGCATAGACTAGATCCAGGCCTGCTGAATCTAGCTTTGTTTATATGCTTGTTGTCTGTTTGCTTGTTATTTCCCTGGAATGCTAATTCCACCTAATACGCGGCTTCTCAGCGCTTCTGTGGATCACTAGTGATATCTGCATTGCTTACTGTACTTATTTCCTTGTTTCACTTGAAAGAAAGTTACTGTTTGTCATTTTTGCATTTAAGTTACCTGTAACACATTGTACTTAAGTTACCTGGCACTTTCTCACTAAAGCAATTATATAAGTCAGCACTAAAAATTAAAAGCACTACACCCTCACTCCCCACTGGCCCTGGTTTTCAATTATTAAGGAATTCCCAATATTATTCTAGCATGTCCAAAGGCCAGTTGTCAATCTCCTCTCCGGTCCAGCTGGTGAATCTGGGAATCTTGAGGCAATGTTACAACTGCCTCATGTACACAGACAACCCTCTCCTCCTCCCAACAAATTCCAACACATGTGAGAGATGCAACCATATAGCCAAACTGGAGGCTAAGCTCTCTCAACTCAGTACTGGCATAACCAGTCAGGAGGAGAAGGAAACCACACTCACTACAATTCCAGTCTCACATAGACCTACCACGACAGCAAACCAAACACATAATCACAAAAACATACTCGGAGGCTCTAAATAAAGATCTGCCGAAGCAGCAGAGACCTCCAAAGCAGCCACCCAAGCAGCCGCTACCCCAAAACAAAACACGTGCAACACATATCTCACAAAGCCAGTGTGCCAAACAGTCACAGCCCTTAAGACTAAACAACACACCTGATACACTTGTAATAGGTGACTCTATTGTCAGGCACACTGACGTCCCGCTCACCAGGCTGAACAAGGAGAGGGTCACGGTGAGCAGCCTGTCGGGCGCTAGGATCTGCCACATAACACAAGCACTCAGGTCACTTCAAGGCAAGTACAAATATTACTCAGTCATTGTCCATGCTGGTGTGAATGACCTGAGACGTACCTCCCTGGACTACATGAAAAGAGACATAAAGGAGCTCTCTGAGCATGTAGCCCAGGCCAGTATGACCCCGAACTTGAGTAGCATCTTACCCTCACCAAGAATGATGCCACAATATGAAGACAAGATGATCAATTTCAACAATTGGCTTAAGTACTGGTGTCATTCAAAGGGGATCCAATGCCTGTCAGCTTGGGATGATATGCTCGACAAGCCACGATGCTTTGCTAGGGACGGCTTGCACCTGTCACCCCTGGGCTTTTGGATATTGGCAAAGGCTCTTGCTACCCCCATAGTGCCTTTTTTTAGGCAAGGCTCAAAAGACAAACCCACCTCCATAGGTATCACAAGGGATAAGAAACTAAGAGTAATGCTACTCAGCACCAGAAGTCTAAACCTCAAGATGCACGCACTCGAAACTCTCCTTAGCATGGAGAACATCGATATCTGTGCAGTAACAGAAACCTGGTTCAGGGCTCCCAAGAGCACCCCAGCACTACCAGGTTATACCTCATACCATGCTTTTCGCCCCAAAACTTGGACTGAACCACAAAAGAGGGGAGTATCGATATTCATCAAAGATACCCACACCTCCAGGTTGGTGGCAAAGCACGAAGCATCAGAGACTATCCATGTGCAACTAACAGTGGGTAAAACTGCCTTCCAGTTTATAGCCTGCTACAGACCACCCTCCCAAACCCAGGAACCCCACTCGGCCTTCCTGAGAACACTGGAAAATATGAAGGTCTCTCCAAACACCATTATATTGGGCGACTTCAACTACCCAAACATAGACTGGGAGCATTACTCTAGCTCCAACACCCTAGCCCAAAGGTTCCTAGAATTTATAAACTCAAATGCTATGGAACAACTAGTTACCACTCCCACAAGAGGGGAAAACATACTGGACCTGATCATCACCAACATGGGGACTCTATGCTCCAGACCAGAAGTGTATCCCTCACTGGTAAGATCAGACCATAAACTAATCTCACTGGATATTCACATCCCGACCCCACCCCCTGCCCAGAAAACCACAGTGAAAAACTTCTCTAAAGCAAATTTCACACTCCTCAAAACTGAGGTGGAATCCTTCAAAGCCCCCGGGCCTGTGGAAAATACGGCCCAGACTGCAGAATCCTTTATAAATGCATTCTATGAACACCTTCAGGAATGCATGGATCATGCGATCCCAAATAAAACCAAGACCCAATACTCCAAAGGCAGACGTCCTGTCTGGTGGACCCCAGCCATAAACAAACTATACAATAGAAGGAGGAAGCTACTAAATGATAGAGCAAAATCCAAAAAAGGGAAGGCATCACTAATCAGTATTAGCAAAAAACTACGGGCACACATAAAATTGTCTAAGGCCAGCTTCAAGAGAAAAATTGCACAGGACACTAAGGATAATTACAAGACTTTCTTTAGTTATGTTAGGAACCTGGGTGGGAATTCCCAGATATGCTCAGAATTAGTCCAAAATGACAAAAAATACACCGAACCCACAGACATTGCCAACATCCTAGCTGACAGGTTCAGCGCAAACTTCTCCCCCCCCTCCCAACCAAAAGGGCAAATATCTATCCCAGCAGAGTGCTGCCCCCCTGACATCTCAGATGCTCAGGTAAGAGCCGCCCTCTCCAAAGCAAAAAACACAGCATCAATGGGACCAGATGGTGTCCCGGGCTGCGTCCTACATGAACTCCAAGAAGAGCTAAACCCAAACATAAAACTACTGTTCAATCTCAGCCTTACTACAGGATATGTGCCCAAAGAGTGGTGTACAGCAACAGTGGTCCCTCTCCAGAAAGGTGGTGCCTCAACGGATCCTGGAAACTATCGCCCCATAAGCCTGACTAGCTTGGTCTGCAAAGCTATGGAAAGGATCATCATGGACCTCATAAATAAAGATATTGGGGACCTACAAACACTGGATCCTACCCAGTTCGGCTTTGTTAAGGGCAGATCCTGCCTCTTAAACCTGGTTGATTTCTTTGAAACAGTCACCAAGGCCATTGACGAGGGGAAGGTGGTCCACACAGCCTACCTGGACCTCGCAAAAGCCTTCGATACAATACCCCACTCGGGCATTATAGATAAGCTCACCAGCTTAAATATAAACCCCTATGTCACTAGATGGATTGCAAACTGGCTCAAAGACAGAACCCACATGGTTAGAATTGCTGGAGCCATGTCAGACTCCAAACCAGTTACAAGTTGTGTCCCACAAGGCTCAGTCCTGGGACCTCTCTTGTTTGGTATATATTTCTCGGAGGTACAGGCCAACACGGAAGGACTGTGGCTGACCAAGTTCGCAGATGACTGCAAACTGGGCGCCATAATCGACTCTCCAGCCGACACAAGCATCCTCCAAAAGGGCCTCATAGAAACAGACAACTGGTGCCAGAGCCATGGCCTCAAGCTAAATGCCAAAAAGTGTATAGTCATCCCCTTTGGCAAAAACAAAGTGGCCACAAATTACCTCATAGGTGGTAATCCATTAAGTACAGAAGAAGTAATTAGGGACCTGGGGACCCAAGTTGATAGCAATCTCTCATTTGACAACCACATGGCCAAAGTGGTTAGAAAAACATTTTATATAGCCCACCTAATCATGAAGGGATTCACATCTAGATCAGGGGAGGTCATCGTGCCTCCTTACTCATCCCTCATCAGGCCCATAATTGAGTACAATGCCCCTTTTGGGATGTACCTTACCAGACACCTGCAGCAACTGGAAAGACCCCAAAAGTACCTCACCAAGAGGATCAAAGGGCTCAAACAGATGCCATATGCTGCCCGGTTAAAGAAACTCCAGCTCTACTCAGTGGCATACCGCCTGTTCAGAGGCGATCTGTGCCTGACGTATAAAGCCATGTCCAACCCGGAATTAATGGACATGTTGCACCTCAGAAAATCCAAATCCCATCGAGCTACACGCTCGAGATTTGAACCTCAGCACTGAAATAAATAGGACATGCTGGAGGGACAGATTCATAACCCAGAGGCTCCCTTCACTCTGGAATAAAATCCCAGTCCAGGTTAGGCAGAGCCCTCATTGACTCTCTTCAAGAGGAATCTTGATGAGTGGATGGGAGATCGTAGGTTTACCCCGGGTATCACTTCTGTGTCACTGTTAGACAGAGGCACAGTATACTAACCTCGAATAAGGGCATAGCAAAATAAATTTAAAATGGGTGGCGAAAGCCAAACACATTCTGGCTAGGCTTATAAATGCCCTAGGGCAGATAGCCTAGTATGAACCTATGAACCTATTATAAAGCCTCTATAGATAAATTTCCACAAGAGGATTTTCCAAAACAAATTAGATGACTTTTGAGGAGAGAAAATATTATTAATGTTATGCTGTTTTTCCAAAAAATCAGATAATTTATTTGGTGTCCAAAGTTAAAACAATGAGTAAAAAGGTCACACAGTAAAACCAACTGGTTAAAAAACACAAAAAGAAAAATCTAGCAAAGCTAGACTTTCCACTGTGTGATACCTTAAACCTCTTGTATCAGAGGCAATATGGGATATATGCAACTTACCCCTTTAGGATATCAGGTGTTTCAACTAAATGGCAGTTCTGAATGCCCATGACTTTTTCTTTTACTTTTAAGTCTATTTATGGACAAATTCAGGCCAATAAAGCCAAACCCTTCTAGCTGTGGACATGCATGTTTCTGCTTAGTCAAACATTCCTCTTATGCTGTGCTGATGATGCCATAAGAAGGCAGAAACACCTTCCGGGAGGAGCAGCAGTCATCAAACAAAAAACAATCAGTGAAAAGGTTAGCAAATATAGAAATAGGGCAGCCTATTTTTTTGGTTTGAATGTTACCTTTCTGTTTGTTTTTATTATTTATGCACCAATGGGGAGCTGCAGTTCACTGAGAAGTAGGAAAATAATGTAGTTATGCCAGGGGTTTTAGAAAGGGACATGCAGTAAGTGTACACTACTGAGGGATGCCCCTGGGGCAGACAGAAACAGAGTGTAGTCAGGCAGAGGTTTTAGTATTTAAAGATGGCGCTGCAGCTCAGGGGAGGAATAAGTAAACTCTCAAGAGGAAGAGGGAGGGAATAGATAGGATTGACAGGGCTGGGAAGCTTACAATAAGATTATGTTAGGAGAACAAGAAAAGGGGGTGTGATCTATGGACCATGACTTGGAGAAAGCTGTGAGAAGAGAAAAACAATCAATCAACCAGCTAGCCCAGGTCAGTAACTAAAGGTGTCTGTTTATCTGTGTGAATTCAAAAGCAGATTTAGTAGAACATCAGGGATGTAGAATATAAAATAAATGGAAAGCTTTGGGACATGCATATATTTGTTACAATAAACGGGAGAATAAAAAACAAGAATCTAAAAGAAATGTGATATACAAGATAAGTAAAATATAAGAATATAAAATAAATGCAAAGCTTTGGAAAAAATGTATATATTTGTTACAGTAAATGGGAGGAAAAAGTTGGGTCCAGTAGTGTGCACAGCAGAAAAATCAGTAGGAGTATTACAGAGAGAAGATTATAATATACCTAAACTGCTCACAGTCTGTTGATAAAAGTAGAACTTGCAGCGGCTTTTACTGATTTGTACGGGGTTCCGCTGTCTGTGTTCTTGTATGCAGGCAGTTGCTTCAGGTTTTTTTTGTTGTTGTTGGACCTTTGAATGTGTTTAAGGGACTGTAAGGAGAGAGAGATGTTAATATGAAGCCAGAAAAGGGGGCAGGTGAAGTAAATAAGTGGAAATAAGAGACAGGCAAGAAATATCACAATTTAAGTAGTTCAGCTAAGCAGTACTTAATCAAATAAATTAGTAAGGAACAAGCAGTGATAATTAATAAGAAAGTCACCCTGTTCAGTAATATGAAATTCAGTCTATTGCCACCTTAATTTCATAGAATGTAGAGTCATTTATTGCCAGTACACTTTTCCAGCTATTTGTTCTACTTAGTAATGCATGCCAACAGAACTGAGTAACATGGTGGCAGGACATAATACTACAGTGAAATCACTTAGTTTCCACATGATACTGTAACAGTATAGGCATTCAAAATAAGCTAAGTAGTAAAATCTAACTAACACAGGTTGAAACAGCACAGTGGCTGAATACCGATGACAGCACTCAGTACCAATTTAAAAGCAGTAACAGCAATGTATTCTAGTAAGCTTTTTAACAAAATCAGACTAAGTCAGTCTTAAACAGTGCATTTCCAAATTGTAAACAGTAAAATGCAACAAGTTTAACAGTAAAAGGTCATTACTTCCTTAAAGTAATTAAACCTACAGCTGCACACTAAATAGGAAATGACCAAGACACTATAAGTATTTTACAGGTAAAGTTGTACACAATTTAAAAGCAGTGAGAGCAATGTGTTCTAGTAAGCCGTTTAATAAAATCAGACCAAGTCAAGCTGAAACAGTGTATTTCCAAATTGTAAATAGTGAAATGCAGCAAGTTTATATCAGTAAAAGGTGATTACGTCCTTAAAGTAAGCAAACCTACAACTGTACTCTAATTAGGAAATGACTGAGACAGCATAGAAATTGTACAGGTGGGGTTATACACTTAAGCAAGTTGCATAGCAGAAGTTTTAACACACCAGTTATAGCCTCTTAAAATAAATTAAACTGAAACAGATTCCATTGAATCTTCTACATCACAAATGGTACTTACAATTGTGCACACTACTGAGCCAGGGCTTGGAGAAAGCTGTGAGAAAACATGTTTGGCAGGGCTAGGAAACTTACACTAGAATTACGTTAGGAGAACAAGAAAATGGGGGAGGCTATGGACCAGGACTTTGAGAAAGCTGTGTTTTTCTCTCTTCTCAATCAACAAGCTAGCCCAGGTCAGTACCTAAAGGTGTCTGTTTATCTTTGTGAATTCAGAAGCAGATTTAGTAGAGCATCAGGGAAGTAGAATATAAAATAAATGTAAAGCTTTGGGCAACTGTATATATTTGTTAGAATAAATGGGAGAATAATATATAAAAATATAAAAGAAATGTGATATATAAGATAAATAAAATATAAGAATATAAAATAAATGCAAAGCTTTGGAAAATGTATATATTTGTTACAGTAAATGGGAGGAAAAAGGTGGGGGGGGGGTCCAGTAGTGTGCACAGCAGAAAAATCAGTAGGAGTATCACAGAGAGGAGATTATAATAGACCTACACTGCTCACAGTCTGTTGATAAAAGTAGAACTTGCAGTGGCTTTTACTGGTTTGTACGGGGTTCTGCTCTCCATGTTCTTTTATGGCAGTTGCTTCAGGTTTTTTTTTTTTTGTTGGACCTTTGAATGTGTTTAAGGGAACTGCTCACAGTCTGTCGACAAAAGTAGAACTTGCAGTGGCTTTTACTGGTTTGTACGGGGTTCCACTCTCCGTGTTCTTGTATGCAGGCATTTGCTTCAGGTTTTTTTTTTTTTGTTGAGCCTTTGAATGTGTTTAAGGGAACTGCTCACAGTCTGTTGATAAGTACAACTTGCAGTGGCTTATACTGGGTTGTACGTGGTTCCGCTCACCGTGTTCTTGTATGCAGGCAGTTGCTTCAGGTTTTTTTTTTTTTGACCTTTGAATGTGTTTAAGGGAACTGCTCATAGTCTGTTGATAAAACTAGAACTTACAGTGGCTTTTGCTAGTTTGTACGGGGTTCCAATCTCCATGTTCTTGTATGCAGGCAGTTGCTTCAGGTTTTTTTTTTTTTTTTTGTTGGACCTTTGAATGTGTTTAAGGGAAGTTGTGCACACTAATGAGGGATGCCCGTGGGACAGACAGAAACAGAGTGTAGTCAGGCAGAGGTTTTTAGTATTTAAAGGATTGACCTATGTATGTTGAACTACTGACCTATCATTAGAAGTCTAAATAATTAATTGCACATTAAGAGGGTGATGCTCAATATTGTAGTGCCCTTGATGCAATTGCAACAATATGTTAAGCATTTTCCTTTAAAATTCTTTAAATCTGCATTTCTGTATTGTTGGTGCCTTCACTAAAGCCTGGAGTATAGAAGGCTTAAAAATAACATTATCAAGGTGCATGCTTTGTATAATTCAAAACTATGGTTGCCACCTTTTCTTTTTTCCGCTGGACATTTGTGATCTGGGCACTTGTGTCCTGGAGAAAAACTAAATAAATAAAACATGAGAAGTGCAAATGTCTGACATTTTTTTCATTTTCATCTAGAAGCTGCTTAAGGCTATGATACAAAATTTGAATTTGAAACACCTTAATACACAAAATGAAAAAAGAAAACTAAAACTGTCTGGCACAGATTTTTTTTTTTTGTTACAAAGTGGAAACACATCTGTGGAAGGTATGTGGTATGTTAAGCAGAATCACACATTTCACTAAAAAACATCCCACTATGAATAGTGGAAACTGTAGAAATGAATGTAACATGCAGCATGACTAATCATCATCATGCAGTTTACTATAACCATTAGCAAAGATGCAGTTCTAATGAGTAAAATCAGAGTAATACATTATTTAAATATAGAAATATCTGTGTATATATATATATATATATATATATATATATATATATATAAAATTTGTGAGCGTACTATACATTAACAAAAATACCCAAAGTCGACTGCCTAAATATAAACCACATATGGTCAAAAACACAGAAGTACATATATTTATTTATATATATATATATATATATATATATATATATATATATATATATAAACACACGCACACACACATAAATATGTATATATATATATATATATATATATATATATATATATATATATATATTTATTTATTTATTTTATTTATTTTACATTTGTTAACTGGGAAAGTCCGACTGGGAGGAGGAGCCATTTTCAGCAGCGGCCCAGGGAGAAAAGGTCCACAAATAACAATACATCAAAACTTGTAGTTACAGCTGATATTTATACAATGTAATCAAGATAATTTTTTTTTAACAATGTAGAAAGAGAAGAAGACAAAACATAGCTCAGAGATACAGTGTTTACAAGTATTTAAAATAATAATACAGGTAAGGTTTACGCAAGTTTAAATGAGCTTGCAGTATTGCAGGTAGCCAGAAAGTGAAGGATTAGCATGAGCAAGTAATTTTATAACCACTTAGCCTGGACTAGTATAAGTACAAACCAAGAGTCAGTTAAGACATTTTTGAGAGCTTTTTTAAACTGATTGGTGTTGATAGTGGTTCTAATGGTATGAGGAGGCGAATTCCAGATATTTGCTACTTGGTTTGAGTATAGGGATTCACCAGCAGTGTTTGTGGATTTGGTCATCTGTAGCAGTGATTTATTTGTTGAGTGTAACCTGTGATTAGTAGAATAGGGTTGCAGAATGTTTAGTAGAGGGTTTATTTTCAGACTGATATAATAGTTTCTATGCCATGGTTAACTGATTATAGGATAATAGTTGTGGTAGTTCTAACCAGGACAGTTTTTTTAAGGTGTGGCAGTGGTGTGTCTGATGTGAACAGTCTCTGGCAAATTTGGCTATTTAGTTGTAGCATGTTTATAGTTTCTCTAAGTCTGTCCTTTTAAGGTTGACAAGAATTGGGGAGGCATACAGAAGTGTTGACAGGAGGGGGGGCTCTAGCAATAGCTACCCTAGAAGTATCTGTTAGATATTTTTCTGTTTAAAGTACCCATTTTTATGAACCTTCTTAATTTTGTGATATATGTAGGTTAAATCTTAGGTTATTATTAATTATGACGCCTATTAATTCTGTTTGTGGTTCAGGAGTGATTTTTATGTCATTGCCAGCAGTAATGAAGAAAGTGGTTGGGAGATTTGAGGGTCTACTGGGTGAAAGATCATGAGTTTGTTTTTTTCTGGGGGGGGGGGGATTAAGTATGAGCTGTGAGTTTTATAGTCATAATTCAGTTTTAGAGAATTCTGGGTTATGTCCTGAAGCTGTTGTAGGATAGATGCAGTGCATATAAGTGTTGAGTCATCTGCATATTGGATAATGGAAGTTAGTGCGGTGATGGTATTGAAATTATTTGTAAAAATACTGAAGAGTAGTGGACCAAGGACTGAACCCTGTGGGACTCCTAATGTGACTGGGAGAAGGGGGGAGAGGTTGTGTTGCCATTTTACTGCTCACTGGCGGCCGTCTAGATAACATTTCTGCTCTCTTCTGGTTCCAAAGTTAAGGTTTAATTTGGAAAGACAGTCAATAATTTGTGGTGGGAAACTGTATCAAAGGCCTTGGATATATCTAGGAAGACTGCAGAAACTACTTTGCTTTCATTTCTGAGTTGATTGACAGTGTTAGTGAAGCTGAGAAGTGCAGTTCTGGTACTCTGATAGGGCCTGAAACTATGTTGGGGGTTGGCTAGTACATTATTGGTGGTAAGATATTGGAGAAGTTGAGAGTGAATGCATCCTTCAAGTAGTTTAGATAGTGGGGAAAGAATGGTGATGGGGCTATAATTTGTGAGTTCAGTTGAATTGCCGTCTTTGTGCAGGGGAATTATATGTGCAATTTTCCATATTGATGGGACATATTGTTCTGCAAAAGACCTATTAATAAGTACTACAACAGGATATGATAGGGCTTCTGCTGCTAATTTAAAATATTCAGCTGGTAAGTTATCGGCTACTATTGTGGTAGATTTTAATTTCTTTAGTACATATATGTGTGTGTGTGTGTGTGTGTGTGTGTGTGTGTGTGTGTATATATATATATATATATATATATATATATATATATATATATATATATATATATATATATATATACATGTATTATATATAAATATATATATACTTATACATATATATATATTATATTATTATATTGTACCTGAGCTTTCAGGTAGCCCACTTTACTGATTAGTGCTGCTCTGGTTATATGCATGTCTACAAAAGCTTGTTTTGGTTATGCTACTATTTCACATTTAATCCTGCCCCCTCTTGTGGACAAGTTATATTAGTCACCACAATTATTGGGTCAATTTGGTCTAGTCTGATTATAAGGAATTTCAGAGAGAATTCAGTGACACAGGCATTTAATTGAATCTGTATATGTCTTCCACTTACAACTACCAAAACATTAGATTTTCTTTTTAACCTTCTCATGTATTCTAAAGGACCTGCCACCTGCTCTTCTGTAAAGCTGTGTCAGTGTAATGCTTACATAGGTTCATAGGTAGGTACTACGCTATTGGCCCTAGGGCCTATATAAGCCTAGCCAAATGGTACCCTGGCTTTTGCCACCCAAGAAAATTATTTTCCTGTGCCCCTGTCAAACAGAGCCACAGAAGTGATCCCTGGGGTGAATTTCCTATCTCCCATCCAATCATCAAGATCTTTCTTGAAGAGTGCAAATGAGGAGCTTTGTTTGATATAGGTTCATAGGTAGGTACTAGGCTATTGGCCCTAGGGCCTATATAAGCCTAAATGGAAATGGATTTGGTGAGGCTTGAACCTTGAATGACTACATGCAAGGCATATGCTCTAACCGCTACTCTATTGCACTTACATTTGTGACTCGTATATCTAGTAATGCCCACATTTGTATGATTTTCAAGTTTCACACTCTTTGCACATAAGTCTGTAACTGTTCTACTCACTGCTCCAAGATTATGTAGTTATATATTTTATTGTTTCTATTTGAGGAGATGTCTTATGCTTCTGGGGCCTTTTCTAGCACATGTGTTGTGTGAGACAGTCCTAGAAGAGATTATGCTTGAGCTGTACTCCCCACACATATGCTATCATAATCAAACCAAGGTATGCACTTCTCACACAACCCTTTTTATCCTTAAGATTAGTTTCAGTCTGTAATTAGTAGGGCATATAAAATATTGCATGATAACTAGAGAAATCAATACAAGGTTAGAAAGAATTGGAAAGAGAGATTGGCAAAGCAATTCACAAAAAAACAATGGGAGGATAATTGTTTAATTCCTAAATTTGCAACAAAGCCTAGAAGTCTTAGGATCTTTGCTTGGAAGTGTTTGCATAGGTGTTTTTCTACCCCAAGCAGACTCCAAAGAATTTTTCCTCTGTTAAATTGCAATTCTGGAGGTGTGATGAGGAATAACGAGATAATTGGGAACATATTTTTTGGGAGTGTAATGAGTTGGCAAATTTTTAAAATTCCCGGAAGATTACTCTGTCAGAAATACTGAGTGAGCAAATTGGTGTAACTTAGAAAATTATATTTTTGAGCTGTAATACAGAATCAGAATTGCCTAGACATAGTAAGGCCTTGTTGAGTTTAATTCTGGTGGCTGCTAAAAAAACAGCAATAACTAGAAAATGGAAATCAAAGTCTAAACCAACTGTAATGGAAGTAGTGAATATAATAACATAGATAAAATAACTGGAACTGGGATACAGGAGCAAATTACACAGAAAAAATGGGAATTGTGGGAACAATACATGCAGAATAATGTTTTGGATGAGGAATGGGGTTTAAGGAAAGGCAGGAATTGAATGAGCTATGCAGTTTTTGACTGATAATGACTCTACAGAAGATTATATGGGATATATAATGTTTGCAACTAAAAATACGTCAATGTGGTTTGTTTTCATTTATACAACTGTATGATTGCTTATGTGATAAGTGATAATTCAATGAAGATGTTTCTTGTTTAAAAAAATTGTTTCAGTCTGTAGCAACACTGTCTTGTGTCCTTCATCAACTCCAAAATGTTTTAGAGTGCTGTTCTGTTGGTTTCTTTTACAGCTGATTCTCCACAAACATAATCAATGCAGATATCAACTGTACCTTGTGTGTTTGTTTGGATATAATTTTCTTTTTTAAAGAGGATATTCCAGCTTCCTAACCTTCATTTTTTCATTCCCCTTGATAAGAGGACCATAGTGGTATGGTTCTCAGCCAGATAGGTAGTACCCTCTTCTTCCCTGCGCTCTTTGGTGTAAGATTGTCTTCGAGTTGTTATAATTTCCCATTATCTTTATGAAAGAGAGCCTAGAAAGGTGTAACATCTCTATTCATGCAAGAAATATATTTTGTTTGCAGTCCTTAGCTATGTGATGCATTTCTACCTAGATAAATTCTTATCTCCGATAGTTTATAGTCTATGTTCTGGCATCTTTATAATAGTTAAATAACACAGATCCCTTGCACTGATTGTCCCTAGTCTCAGCCCTCTTTAACATTTTGTTCCTCTGACTTTTTTGGAGGAATTATCTGCTCTTTCCATGCACTGGGATGCAGAATACAATCTTATTCTTTTGTGCTAGTACTTGAAAGCTCTTGGATGCTTCATCTTTCAGACAGCTGCTAACAGCTATCCTACCTTATTTACCTGGATCTCTGTGTGCTGAATTTCAGCCTTCTTTTCCCTTTATTTTTTGTGGATAGCACTGGCCTATGCCAAGGTTGTTTCTTTTTTATTAGATATTTATTCCTCCTCTGCCTCCTAACCATTAGCCCCCTCACAGTTGGTTGACTCACTAACCTGGGGTGAGAGTCAACAGTGAAATGCAGCTATAAGAGGTTATCTTTGTAAGTCCTCCCTCTGGCATCTGAAGTGGTACACAAGGACCCTGTATGCCCTCTTCCAATGCGTGAATGCCCCCCCACCAGTCTAGCCTCTGATTGCCATTCTTCCATCCTCAGCAGGATCCAACATTGCAGCAGATCAGACAACCTCCCTTCCCTCGGAAACATGTGAGGCAGCATAGTCCATTCATTCTCATCCATCCTTTCCTGGCTCCTTCAGTGCCAAAGCCACTAACTGAACTTGGGTCATAGTCAGGGCTCCATTCCACTAAGTCATGGAGCTTGGAGTTGCCCAAGTTATTACTACTAGTTTTATTGTCACCTCATGGACAATCCCTTCCAAAATTTACTTTATCCTAGTTGGTGCTTTCTATTTTTAACTTAATATATATTTTTTCTTTACCGTGACTGGCTGCATAGTACCACCCATGCAAATAACCAGATTACCATTTCTATGTGCCCTTTGACTATTCATTTCTCTCTAAATGTTGATTACACTAGATGCTTGCCAAGTTCTTCTTCATCTGTTTTTTTTTCACAACTGCTGCTTACTTCAAATCAGTCTCTGACGTTATGAATCTCTTAACTTATTTGTTATTATGAAGTGATACCCTTAGATATTTTGTTAACTTGCACATAGTTTATCACTTAGGTTTACATTTACTGAGGCACACAGTTATGTATGTATACATATCACCTTCCTAGACTTATCACTGCTTGTTGATATGATGGCCAGTATGGTGCAGGCTTTAAAGCTTGTTTTCCTAGCACCCATACACTAACTAAGAAGTATTGTAGTATTTTTTTTTCCAAATTCAGCTATGCATCTATATCTTCCATTCTTTTGGGGTGTACTCTAACTCCACCTGTGACAGGTTTCTGAGGAACCCTTTAGACATTCCATTCCAGGCCATTAGTTAGAAGTGAAATTCAGCGGCATTGCAGCATTATTTGTGATCAATAATGGCTATGTAATTCAAATCATACCCAATAAGGAGAATTTAAGCTCTAACTTCTTTCTCATCAATAGAGATTGGAATCCTAATCTCCTGAACGTGTCTGCATCTGCCAGGCTGGCAGATATGACAATATTACCCAAGGCCTTATTTAGTATTTATCTTTTCATACCTATGGTTTACTCCTAGTTCACAAACTATCTTGTTCATGGATCCGGCTATTTTACTGAGGACCTGTAATGTTGGCTGTACTTCATCTCCCTCATCTTGACATATTCTGCAGTGTTTGTGTTCTATACCTGATTGCTAATTAGAGTTTATTTGAAAGCTTCTTTCCCACAGCTAATCTCCAAATCTGTTATTTCCCAATGGTTCTTAACATTGGCTCCATGATTACTATTTATCTATTTGTTATACAGACAAGTCTCTACAGTCTTGCTATGTGTTTAACCTGGATCTGATCTGTGGTTAAGGTTTTCTTTCTGTATGCAGTTATTCAGGCATAGTCCCTCCAGAAGCTACCTGTATATTTTGAGCTTGGGACTCCATCCTGAAGGTGAAGAAGCTGGAACTCACAATCCCAGTTATGACAGTTACAATCCTGCTATAATAACAGATGTGGATTTGTAGTTCCTTCTTCATCACCATCTTTAACCTCCATGCCCCAGTCTCATTCTGATGGACTACAGTATCTTATCTTTATAAGACTAGTGAGTGTTGTTTTTTTTTATGACTCTGCCTTAGCAGTTTTCAAATATCTAGAGAAGGGCCCAGAGTTGCACAGCATTCTGGATAAGACAAGAGATTTAGGTAGCTTGGGAAAGTTTTAGATGCTGTGTTGTCTAAGTCCTGACAGTCTTAGTCCTGAAGATAATGAGGATGGAACTACCATTTCAGATAGATCATTACTTTTATTTATTGTAACAATCTGTCTCATTGCCAGTCATCATTTTTTCTGTTCACCTTCATCCTTGCCAAGCACGGTGGCTTTTTTCCTAATGTTCTTTTTTATTGCATGATATGTTTGAAGTAGAAATGTGATAGCTGAAGTCATGTCTTTAGAATTTCCAGGGAATACTTATGCCCTGGGATTTAATAAACCCTGTGTAGGCTTTGCGCAAAGCCTACACAGAGTTCACGTGTGTGCACGGTGATGCACGGTGAGCAGCAGTGCTAATTACATATTCATGCCTCACACCACGTTTAAACATAAATAAGCATCATTTTATGGCTGGCAACAGTGTTGTCAGCCAGAAAATAGTGTAAAGCAACACAGATAGCAAACCTGTTTACATCAGAGCACAATAGGTTAGCAGGATTGTGTGGAATGCCACAGTGATCACCAGGGCTTAACATATAGTTATGTATATGGTCCATACACAGTACAGGACAATGCACACAGTGAAAGGTATTGTGAAATCCCATTCCAGGCATTGTGTACCAAAGTTGTGTAAATGACCTGTAAGGGTATATGGACTGATATGTAAAATAAACACTCAGGGGAAGTGTGTGTATTGAATAGGGACACACACAGATGAATTGTAGGAATGAACACAGGGAAAGAGAACAGGTGAAACAACCTAATGTACAGCAGATGAGGGCATGTCAGTGGAAGACTGTTGTAGCAGCAATATCAAACACATATCAATATGATACAGTACAGACTGCACAGTGAAAATGTGTATTATGTGTCTGTCACACAAGGTGACATAACAATGGGGAAGATGTCTGTGTGAGATAAGCATCCTTACATGAATAATGCAGTGGACATCTATCAGGGATGTTATATACAACTGAGGTAAAGTGCATATTGTAGAGCTGTGCAAACTGATTTGCCTGAATATGAGTGTAATCTCAGTAGAGGTCTCCAGCAAGTGGGACACAGGTAAAGGCTTATGGACAACAATAACAGAAGCACCCACAATCATGGACAATATCAGAATAATACCACCAGTAATCCCATGTCTCTGACATAGCTTATGTGATTTATAGTGATCAGAGATGGTGCTGCACAAACACACTTGTACAACTATTATGATATGTCCACACTCTATGAGGGTAATCATGCACACTATATTGACACTGTAACATTTGCTGGAGGTGTTAGGAGGGACACTGCTATATCTGTATGCAACATTATAATCAATACAGGTTAGCTGACTACTGAGTGAATACATACTAGTTGACTGGTGACACACACACACACACACACACACACACACACACACACACACACACACACACACACACACACACACACATATATAATGTTGCCAATGCCATCACTGTTGTCAAACAGCTATGTATGTACTGTGTGCATCACTGGAACAAGGAATCATACATGCATCTGGTGTAACAACTTGATCGGGGTTCCACACCATTATGCCACAAAAAAAAAATACCTAGGTATGGCCAATAAGATGTGCGACAGGTTACTGTGGCAAAGGTAGAACACTTCAGTTACACATCACTGGAAGTTGTGTAGTGAGGTACATGAAGAAGGGTGCATTGTACTCAGTTACTGGCGTGATGAAGGCTGTGAACTATGGAGGTATTATGGCCTGTGATATGGATGTCCTTCACATACTCAGTAGTTGTTTTACATACAAGGGATTAGTTAGCACTCTGGCTACATGCTGGTGGATGTTCCACATATCATCTACCCTAGCACACAGGTCACATACCTTATGATCTGGTTATAGGGTGTGATGTCTACATTATCCTTGGGTTGTGTGTTTGTTTTTGTGAAGTAACAAATCCCCCCATGTTTTTGTTTCATTACAGGTGTTGTCAAGACTGTGGCAGCAATCTTTGGTGTGTGTTGATACTGTCTGTATTATACTAATATCACAGTTGGAGTCAGTGATTGCCCACAATCTATGGTCATTCAGACAGCTGTTTGGACACAGGATATGTATGCCATTTGCGACATCTGTGACTTAAGTAATGGACATGAAAGGGCCTGGCAGACAGCCCTGATGTATGGACCTGATCACTGGACCTGAAGTACAGGTCATTTCATACACTTCAACATATTTAGATGCCACGTATGTGATACAGTGGTCTCCCCACTTGGTGATGTAGGTGTATATGGCCACATCTGACAATGATGAGTGAATATCTCAGTGTGGATTTGTGTGGAATGCTTTGAGCTTGTCAAGTTCAAAAGGATGACAGTGTTGTCATCATGCATGCCCTCGAACTCTTTGAGGACATCTAACAGATGTAACAGACATGATGTAGCATTAGCAACTCACACAGGTTTGTGTTGCCCACAGCTGGGATATTACTAGAGCCCATTTAGAAAAGGTCTACGATGACATGTTCGTTTACCTCACAGATGAGGAGAGTCAGTATGTGTCTATACATGCATGCATTGGGTGCTGTCTCCCCAAATCAGATGGATGCATGTTGATGCACACCCTTCTACAGGAACGTAGTTTGTGTGGTGGGTGTGCTGAAGTGTGTATTGAAATGTGTCAGTATGATGTATGTGGTGAGTTACGCTATAGGTTATCTGTGATGTTGTCACAGCCCATTGATTCTGTGTAATAGGCCTGGGTAAAGGTAAGACAGTGCATATTGCCTATCCTGATCTGGCCTATGGTTTGGACACAATATTGCATGCAGGTATCACTGAGAAACTCTCCCAACTGAGGATAAACCCTAACATCACTAGATGGGTAACCAGATGGCTCACTGACAGAACATATACTGTAAAAGTTGGTGAATCAACCTGTACCAGTAAAGCTGTCCCCACTGGCTTACCTCAGGGATCTGTGCTTGGCCCTTTACTGTTTGGAATCTATTTCTCAACATCTCAGGCTAAAGTATATAGCCTTTGGCTTACCACATTTGCTGATTCTTGCATACTAGATGCAATTATTGAGTCAACTAATGATAATAACATACCACAGGAGGGTCTAACATAGACAAATAATTGGTGACAAAGCCACACTTTACAAATAAATGCAAAAATGTGTCTTTGTTTTGTCCTTCTGCAAAGTAGAATTTCCTGCTAATTACAGCATTGACAACAGTCTCGCTACTCTGAAACCCACCAATGCAAGACCTGGGAACACACATAGATAGCAATTGGAACTTCGACCACCAAGTGTCCACACTGGTATTGAAAGCCTATGTTGTACACATCATAAGTCATGCCATAGTATTCAGATCTGAGGATTATATTACAGCACTGTACTCAAACTTCATCAGAACACTAATAGAGTATAATGATCTCTCTTTTGCAAGTACCTCACCAGACACATGCAGCAGCTGGAGAGACTACACTTTCTTACCAAGAAATTACAGGGCCTACAAGCCATGCCCTAATGTATGTGGCTAAAGTGAAAGCCATGTCACTGTAATCTGTACTGTACAGGATGTGATGACTTCTGCCTGGTGTCCAGGCCAGTCTCTGACCCTGCCCTAGTGGGAATAGTGCATATCCAGAAATTAGATGTAGCTGATTACATCAGCAGTGTCTGGTGAGGAGAATATGGTAATAGTGTCCAACGTGTTGGTGTAAAAGATTCTCTGTAATGTCAAGTAAGTGCACAAATGCACCCCAGTTTACTGCAGTTTGAAAAGAACCCCTACCTAAGTACACAGACTACAGAACTCCATATTTAAGGCAAGCGCCACAGCTCAAGTATGACTTGAAGTGTCTCCGGCAACACTTTATAGCTAATGGCATCAGCAGTGTCTGGTGAGGAGAATATGGTAATAAGTGTCCCATATGCTGGTATAAAAGGCTCTCTGTAATGTCAAGCAAGTGCATAAACACACACACACTTGAGATGACTGCAGTGAGAACAAAACCCCTACCTAACTAGGTACACAAACTACAGACTTGTATATTTAAGGCAAGCACCACAGCTTAAGTCTGATCTGGAGTGTTTCAGACAACACTTTATAGCTGATGACATCAGCAGTGGCTGGTGAGGAGAATATGGTAATAACAGCATCCCACTTGCTGGTGTAAAAGGCTCTCTGTACTGTCAAGCAAGTGCACACGCACACACACACACACACACACACACACACACACACACACACACACACACACACACACACACACACACACACACACACACACACACACACACACACACACAGACACCAGTTGACTGTAGTGAGAACAGAACCCCCTACCTATCTAAGTATACAGATTACAGTGCTCAGTACTTTACATAAGCACAATGGCACAGGTCGACTTTTACAAGGCTGCAGGAAAACTTTTAGTGGGTGACATCAGCAGTTGATTTTGGAGAGAAGATGTTGGGAGGCCTGCATGAAATGGATGTGCAGGCATGTGCAAGTGTCAAAATACTGTCACTCAATGGGACTGGAATGATAACTGTAGGATACACACTTATGCTTTTCTAGCTAGATAGACACACACACACACAGGTGATTGCATTGAGAACAGAACCCCCTACCTATCTAAGTATACAGACTACAGAGCTCAGTACTTTACGCAAGCTCCCCTGCACAAGTCTGACTTTTACAAAGCTGCAGGACAACTTATA
Source organism: Protopterus annectens (assembly GCF_019279795.1). Classification (NCBI taxonomy): domain Eukaryota; kingdom Metazoa; phylum Chordata; order Ceratodontiformes; family Protopteridae; genus Protopterus; species Protopterus annectens. The sequence goes on along the minus strand of NC_056744.1, from coordinate 123,150,748 downwards.
GTGGATAAGATCAGCAGTGGATGCAGGAGAGAAGATGTTGGGAGGCCTGCATAGGTTTATAGAAGGTTACTAGGCTAATAGATGTAGGAGAGAAGATATTGTGAGGCCTGCATAGGTTCATATGTTTATAGGTGGATACTAGGCTAATGGATGTAGGAGAGAAGATGTTGAGAGGCCTGTATAGGTTCATATGTTCCTAGGAGGTTACTGGGCTAATGGCCCTAGGGCCTTTACAAGCTTAGCCATGTAAAAAAAATGTGTACCCTCATTGATCATAGTTAGATCTTCATTGTTAACAGAGCAATGTTGTGATCAGCACCAACTGCCCCTGTCCACGAGTGACATAGGTGCCACTCCTGGGGTGAATTTATGGCCACCCATCCAGTTGTCAAGGTTGTGCTTGAATAGGGTCATTGAGTAGCTCTGCTTCACATGCAGTGGGAGCTTGTTCCAGATGAGTGATAATTGCTGGAAGATGCATCTGTCTCAGGCATGTTCTTTGATGTCACAGGCTAGGTTGAGATCCCTTGAGCAAGTTATTCTTGTTTTGATTTGCAGATGTTCAGCATTTCCATTAGGGCAGGGTCTGAGACTGCTCTGTAGGACAGGCACAGGTCACCTCTCAGCACCTGTATGATACTGAGTACAGTCCCAGGGCTTTCAGTCTTTCCATGTATGTCATCTTTTGAAGGACCTGGATTTTCTTGGTCAGAAACCTCTGTGGTCTCTCCAGTTGCTCCAGGTGTCTGGTGATGTATATACAGAAGGGAGCATTGTACTCAGTTACTGGTCTGATAAAGGCAGAGTACAGCAGAGCTATGACCTCCCTAGTCTTGGATGCAATGGCCTTATTTATGAAGTGCACAATGTAGAATGCTTTTTTTTTTTACCACTATGGACACATGGTGATTGAAGTTTAGATTGCTATCAACCTGTGTTTCTAAGTCTCAACCACTGAGTTTGACCATAGAGGGGTGCTATGTATATCATAATTAGCAGGGGCTATTTCTTTGCCAAAGAGGACAATGAAGCATTTTTTGTGTTAAGTTTCAGTCCCTGAGTTTGACACCAATCATCTGTCTGTCTGTGTCAGCCCTTTCTGTAATATGTTAACATCTTTGGGGGACTCTATATGATTTCCCCCAGTTTCCAGTAATCTGCAAACATGGTAAGCCACAGGTCATGTACCTTCACCTGGACCTCAGAGAAATAGCTTCCAAACAGTAGACGGCCCAGCACAGAACCTTGTGGTACTCCATTGGTAATTGGTCTACTGGTGGAGGTGGACTCCCCAACTTTGACAGTGTGAGTTCTGTCAGTGAGCTAGTTGGCTACCCATCTAGTAATGTATGGGTTAATCCCCAGGTTTGAGAGTTTCTCTAGGATACCTGAATGGAGGATTGTGTCAAAGGCCTTGGCTAAATTAAAATAGGTGGCATATATTGTTTTCCCTCATTCAGGGCTTTGGTGACATTCTCAAAGATGTCCACTAGGTTTAATAAGCAAGATCTACCCATGGCAAAAATAAACTGGGTTGGGTCAAGAGTTTTGAAGGTTGCCTATGTCCTTGTGGATAATGTCCATGATGATTCTTTCTATAGCCTTGCAGATAAGGCTGGTTAGGCATATGCGTCGATAGTTCCAGGGTCAGTTGATGGATGTGAAGGCATGTTCAATTGGGAAGGTAGTTCTAGTCCTGCATGTTACCAGATTGATCTGCATTGCATATCACACAACATTTGTCATTAATTTATGTAGTGTAGTTGATATATTTGTGAACAAGTACTGAGAGACCAGGGTTGCAGTGCATGGAGGGAGGCAACATATGGCTGCATTGTAAATATGTGACATATTGTTAGATAGGGCCTTCAGTTTGTTATGTTTCTATGTGTAGATTCATGGCATAAAGCATAAATGGACAGTAAATAGCACTAATACATGCTAATAGTGGCTTTGCATAGCATAATAGCAAGGAGCGGGTTTGAGGGATGGTTGGCAAAGTGTTTGCACATGCGAGATATGCATTTCCATTACTTTCTCCTGTTTGCATGTAGTTAAGCAGTGTGCAAATGTTAGCCACATTGCTAAAAGTCTATTACTGAGTGCAAGAAACACACCTGCTGCTTAGCTGGCTCTGTGGCAGCAGATATAAATACATTGACACATTTCTTTTTTTGAGCCCAGATGATACTGGGTTCAAATTAAGGTGTTTTTAATGCTTTGAAATAAACAGTGATAATGCAATGACATTAATTCTTTATAGTACATGTGTTGCTGTATGTTGGCATAGTGCAGCGGGTTTAAGCAGCATTGCCTTTGTTTCACCTTCATTAATTTTATTTTCTGAAAAGATATGAAACTGTCTCAAAATGTTACACAACACTATAATGTATTTTTCTGTTTTTTTTTTCAGGTATAAAATAATATCCTCTGCAAATAAAGCCAGCTTTTATTGACTACCATACTGATTATATCCTTAAATTTCCGAGTCCCTTATTTTCTTTGCCAACGGTTCTAAATATAATGCAAGTAATAAAGCAGAAAGAGGACACCCCTGCCTGGTTCCTCTGCTCAAGCAGAAATTACCAGGGAGGACCCCACCCACTTTAAATTTTGCCTCCAATCTCTCATATATCCTCCTAATCAACCTTATCATTTTTTCAGAAAATGCAAATGCTTCCATTGCCCTGATCATAAAGTCCCACATTACTGTCAAATGTTTTCTCTGCATCAAGACCCATCAACAACAATGGTATTTTCTTACATTCTGCTTCCCTCTGGATCATCAGTGTTCTGTTATTGTTGTCAAATATTTGCCTCCCCTCCACAAAACCACCTTGATTGATATCTATCAGTTTTGGCATTACTTTTGCCATTCTTTTAGCCATTATAGACATGAACACTTTATAATCACGCTTTAGTATTGAAATGGGCCTGTATGAAGCTAGAGTTGATGGATCTTTATCGTCTTTAGGTATTACAGCTACCACAGCTTTCTTCCAGGACAGTGGCATTTCTCCTTCTCTTAAGATACTGTTAAACAAAGCCTTCCAGATCTTTATTAGTTTTTTTCCTCCTAGCTTTCAAAATTCCACAGGAATACCATCTATTCCTGGAGACTTTCCTGTAGATTGGCTATACATCACAATTTTTATCTCATCTCTTCCTGCCCTAACCATTAGTAATTGAGCATCATCTACCTCGGCATATTTAATTCTTCCATAAACATTTTTTCCATTTGTATCTTTTCTTGATTTTCATATTTCTCTGCTTTATAGAGACTCTCATATAATTTTCAAAATATTTCTAATACTTCTGCAGGATCTCTTGTTACATTCCTTGTTATAGGCACCCAGATTTGGGGACATCCCTTTCTACTTTCTGTTGGCTGAGTCTTTGTGCTAAATGTTTTTGTGCTCTAGTGTTATTATCAAAAACAGTTGCTTAACACCAATATTTTAAGGCTTGTGCATATTATCGAGGTAATCCCTTATTTTCTGCCTAGCATTCGGCAGTTGTTCCTCTTCTTGTTCTGTGAGATTCCCCCAATTCTGCAATAGTGTAACATTTGTCAGTCTCTCTAAATAATTCTTGTTACTTCTTAACCATAGCTCCCTTTCTTTTATCTCTGCCCTATTTCTAAACTCCACCTCAATTTTATTCCACTCCTTAGCTACAGTATATTTTCAGAAGAAATTTCTATCCACTTTAACAGCTCCTGAGTAATCTCCACAACCCATTCCTTAAATTCCTCTCTTTTCAACAGATAGGTGGGAAAGAGTCAATTTCTCATTTATATTTCATTACCATGTGCTTTTATTTTAGCTATTATTGGTGCATGATCTGAAATAGTTACTGGGTAAGTATCAAAACCTTCAATTAAATGCACATGTTCCTGTGAAATGTAAATTCTGTCTAGCCTAGCCTAGTTTTTATATCTTGGGGAATAATATGTAAATTCACTCTGAACTCCTTGTTACTGAATTCACATCTTTCATGCCAAATATTTTAATAAATGTCTTCAAAAACCTACCCTCCTTTACTATATTTCCCCCTTATGGGTCTCTGAGACACATTTTCAAATTCCAGTCCCCAATTATAAGTAATATTCCTTGCTGAAAACTGATTATTTCTCCCAGAACTTTCTTAAGTTCCATTATAGGAGTTTTAGGTGGAATATAAATACATGCCAGTGTAATCATCCTCCCTTACCAGTAGCCCCTTAGCACTACAACTATGCCATTATTATCTTTTTTTTACCTTCATCTATCAGTATTAGAGCCCATCTTGCAATTAATATAAGTACTCCTGCTTTCCTTTGTCCCAGGTATTCTGCTGAGTAACCATCATGAAAACTTTTCTTTATCAAATTCACAAGTTCAGTTCTTTCTAAGTGTGTCTCCTGTAACATAGCTATTTGTGCTCTACATTTTTAATATAGTTCACTACTCTTTCTTTTTTATATTTATCTGTGAAGCCATTCACATTTAAAGACATTAAGTAAAGCGTCATTGTATAAAAAAGTTATTCCCACCTTTTATCTATAACACCTTTTTGTTAAATGTCTAGTTCCAGCTTTTGTGTTGCATGCATACATTGTTTGCCAGGTTGAACCTTTATACAGTTGTTTCTTGTCATATCCATTTGAGCCTATATCACATCTTATAATTTTTTTGTTTTATTGAAAACCCTCAAACAAAAAAGCAAACATCCCCCCAATACCCCCTAAAACCTATTAACTTAATATTAACACACACAACTTTGTACACTTTCAAATATTAAAGTTTTACACTCATAATAGGAACAAAAGACCCAAACTGACACTCAAAGACTTGAGTTAACCTAAAATAATGGTTATCCATGCTAAGACGCAAGGTGCAGCCTGTGCTTCTACTAAGTGCTGATTGTTTTTGTCTTATCTTTATAGCTCTCCCAGCTGGGAAAACCTCTGAATGTTTTCAGAGAACATTATCTACCTTGAGAAAACCCAGAATGCTTTCAGAGAACATTATCTCCTAGCCAATTTCTATTCCCCCCAGCCAATCACTTTCCACCAGACTGTAGCCAGTTTCTCTTTATCAAATTGCTTCCATGGAAACATGAAGACCAGCTGAATAATTGTTACTGAGCATAAATGTATTTGCTAGAAAAAAGCCTCATAATATTTAATGTTCTTTTTCATTTACTTGCTCTTTCTTACAACTTGTGTTATTAAATCAATCTGATGTCTATAATTCAGCCATTCCCCCATGCAAGAATGAGAAAAAAAGCACATTAATTTTTCTTTTTTCATACTTTTTAACCAGGCTTTTTTTACATTGGAGTGTCCACATTTCTTGAAACTGAACAAGAAGAAAGAGAGAAGAAGAGATTAAAAAAGAACAGCAGCACCTGTTTGAAATCCCCATTACACTTAAAAATAACTGAAAAAAATTTACTTTATAGCATGTAAATAAAATCATGTGCCACAAAATTTTTACTATTTAAGGGAAAAAAATTGTTACTTACAGTTAACTTTCTCCCTCTTCTTCCCCTCCAAAAAGCACTTTTCCAAGCAATAATGACACGAAGTAGAGGATATGCTTTAGAGTTCCCCAAAGGTCCAACAAATTCTGAAGAAGTCCAGTATTTCCAGATTTTCTTATTCTGTCATATTTCACAAATATAATCATTGCATTGTAATCCCATATTAAGTTACTGGTTTCATTACTGTTAATCTCTGAAATCCTGTCTCTGTCTCATTTCAAACGTGCTCTCAATTTTTTTAGTCAACTCTTATGTTCCATTCCTTCTCTCCAACATTTTCCATTGAAATTTTTGAAAAAGTTTCACAGGTACAATCCCTCTGTGGTCTTTATTACCAGACAAACAAGAAGCAGAATCTTCTTCTGTTTCATGACTTGCTTTTTGTTGGAAAAACTTTTGTATTTCCTCCTTAGCATGTACTTCATCAAAAAATGATTTTTGTCCCTCCAGGGAAGAATACTTTGAAGACAGCTGGGTACAGCAGTTTGAATCTCATACCTGCATCTCAACATTCCCTGAATAGTGAAATAAATTTGCTCCTCTTTGTCTGGTGGACAATGAGTAATCATTATCTACAAACACTCTATCTCCCACTTTTAGTACTTTGTAGTTCTGCCACAGTTTTGTCAGAATCAACTCCTTATGGTAGGACTGCATCTTTACTATTAAAGGTTTAGGTTGCATTCTTATAGCCAGGTTTGGAGCATACACACAATATGCCCTTTCAACTAACAACTCCTGCTGTGGAATACCAGTCCAGTTACTTATTTGTGCTTTCATAAAATTAATGCAGTCTGTTCCTTCCAGCTTCACTGGTATAGCTGAAATCTTAGGCTTTCCCTATATGCTCTGCTCCCTGATTCTATTGTTTTTTTGAAACATATCTTCCTGAGCAGTCTCATATTTAGCCAGCCCTTTCTTCATTTCAACCTATGATTTTTTTTCAGCTTTATCAACTCATCTGAATATCTGTTTAAAGCTTCTTCCATTTTTTCCAGCCTTTTGTTGTTTGTGTTGATATACTCCATCAGTGTTTTGTTTATTTTAACCAGGTCTGTATGGAGCTGTCTTATATCTTTCTGTAGGTTATTGGAAGATGTGTCTGAAGGTTGCATTGCTTTTTGCTGAACAGCTCAGAACTTTCCCCAGTCAGTGTTTCTTCTTCACTTTTTATAGCTGATTTTTTTCCAGGTATTTTGTATTTCTTTATTCCTGGCATCCAGGCAGTGCAGTTACTAGCCAGTTACTGAAATTTACCCATAACACAAGTCTATTGGCCTTCTCTGCTGAGTTTCTGTTATTACACTGGGAGAACTAGAAATAAGCTGTTACTCAATGTGCAGTCACCTTGGAAGTCCCATCCAACCTTGCTTTGTGTATAAATGTAATATGTTACAACCACACAATTCCTGTTGCTCATATTTCAGTATCTAGATTGTTTTATGTTTCTCCACTGGGTAATAGTGAAATGCTACCTTTTCTGTTTTATCTGGAAACAGGATTTTTTTAGTTATGTGATACTTATATGTCTTATCCTTCTGTTGTGTTTTAGGCCACCTAAGACTATGGCACACGTGTCTCAATCCCCAAAAAATGTCCTTCAGTGAACCTGAGAATCAGATCATTGTGAAAGCTTTTAGACATCATGGTGCCTTTCTGCCCGAGACAGAACGTGGAGATATATCAGGCAGGATGCAAATTTAGCAGCAGATAGTTGCAGATGTGACTGCAGCAGGTGGCTACAGGAGGACATATGATCAGGTGCACCATAGAGCCGTTGACATGATCTCATCAGCACTGAGGAGAGCAGCTGCAGTGGCCTGTGATTGGATGGGAACCAAGGGGGCCTGCTACAGAGCCACCACTAACAGCAAATGAAGAGTTCTTGTCCACAGTCAGGGATCCAGACAGCTCACAGAAAAGTGCAGAACAGCATGTCCTTGACATTGGTGCTTCTGTTTTAGGGACAACAAGTATGTCCCAGGAGGAGCTTCCAGGTAGGCTTATGTATCACAGTTGTTAAATATTCTTGTATAGTAAAATATTTATAGCAATATGTTAGTTCTGTTTAACAAGAAATTGGTTGGGGGGGATTGTAGATTGCTATAGTTAAAAACACATTTTTATTGATTACACATGGGCTTAGGATGGACTTGTCATCCAAGTTCTTGTTGAAAGTATAGTTAATGGACATATAAAGAGAAAAACGTTTTACCCTTGTGCTACTGTTAATTGTGATGATGTTGCCCTTACCTTTTGCTTAACTTCTTTCAGGACCATCCAGCATAGGGAGCCTACAATCATCTCAACGTGGTAAGCCAAACAATTTTATGTCAGTACTGATGAGCACTTCAAAGAAATATTTAGTTTGTGATGTTGGTGTCAGGACTGTTGTGTGTATTGCTGTACTGTCTGTAATAGTAGCACCACTGTTAGTCTGTTAGCATATATTGGACTATAGTAGTGTAGGTACTCATTTTTGCTGTGTTTGTTGCTTATTATCATAAGTGATCCTGACCATGGAAGTGTGGGAATTCTACCACCTATGTCAGAGCATCAGCAGACATTGATGATGATGGTGGCCAAACAGAGGAACAGTCAGGGGTGGGATGCAGAGGATGAATCTGATACTGAGGTGGCCATTCAGCCATCACCTGTAATTCCATCAGATATAGCCAGTAGGCCTATGCCTACCCATTCCAGTGAGCCTTCAAATATTGGACAGGTGGAGGGTGAGACACTTGATCAGGGAAGTGTGGTTATTGTGGCTTCAGTGCCTGTTGACTCTGGCCATAGCCAAAGTGTGGGCAAGGTGCCACACAGGAGGGTTGTTAGGGGTGCTCGGTGGAGATCTTCCACCTGATCCATGTGTGTCTTATCATGCCACTCATTGTTTGTTTATGGCCATAGGTCCTCTGGAGAAATGCTTAGGGTTGTAAATGTGGCATAGGCTGACATGCGTTACTGCCTCCGCTATGTTGCTGATTCAATGGATTGGATGAATGACACATTGGAATGGGTGGTGTCTGTGAAGGAATGTCTACTGGGAGGGGAATGGCATCCTTGTGGGCATAGGCCAGCCACATCATCTGTTGTTAACCAACATGACTATGCCCGATCACACTCCCATAGTGGCAGTACTTCTACTGCTCCATCAGTGGTTGAACTGTCCACACCCAGACATGGCAGGCAATGGGGTCATGGTCCTGGATGTCCTCATGATGGGAGCTCATCTAGCAGACATCAGTCATGTTCAGGTAGAAACAGTACATCTGACCATGGGTGTGGGCATGCCTGTGCAACTCGTAGCAGAGCCAGTTCTTGTGGTCAGGTATGACACTGATGAACCGTCACCTTTACCATGCACAGCTCACTCCTGTCTGATATACCAAGACTCAAGAGCTAGCACAGAGCTCGGCTGTGTTCATGCAGACACTCATACACCAATTTCATCCAGAGGACCTATACAGACACACACACACACACACACACACACACACACACACACACACACACACACAGCAATTACATGGTCCAGCTATGAAGCTTAAAGCTCATTTTGCCTTACCGGCCATTTGTTACTGTATCCAAATGTCTGCCTGCTTCTCTTTTTTACTTTTTTACTCACACACACTCACTCATCTTTTGTGTCAGCCTAGGCTTCCTGCCCTCACCCCCACAACACCCTGTGGAAGTGATGATAACTGTGTCATATCCGTGTTTTCTGTCTTTTGGATTCATAGGTACATAACATTTGTGTCTGATGCTCAGGGTGCATACCCGACTTAGTGCTTAGTATATCTGCATTTGTGATGTTGTACTGGTAATTGTAACTTTTACTTATATTGGTCTTAGAAAGTTAAGACAGTTGAGAGCATCAAACATTTTTTTTGCATCTGTATTGTTAATGATCTTGTGAGGGTTGTGAAGTCAGAAACTGAAATGTGTCTCATCACTTTCTATCATCTCTCTTTAATGATTTTCCAGTACAAAAGTATGGTGCTAAGCTGAGGACATTTGGTAACCATCAGTACTTTTGAGAGGTAAGACTGTGTGAATTTTTGATGCCTGAGGCCTACTACATGATAATGGACACATATAAGTCACGTAACTCTCTGCTCTCACACGTTAAAGTAATTTCTGTACAAATCACCTGCCTTTTACTTGCTTACACTACCATGTAACAACACACAAGGATATGACATTCATTCGTATCATTACACAATACACTCTAGGTTGAACAGTTACTTTGTAAATCCAGCAGTTGCAACAATTTTAGTTCATAGTGACTCTGGCTGATGTTAACAGTACACAGCCATGACATGGGTAGGTAAAGTTTGCGAGAGTTGCCTGGCATCAATGTTACTATATGTATGTGCATAGCAGGAAGGTTTTAGCCCCTTAGGTGATGAGTGAGTGTGCTATACATTGCCTCTGAGCCAATGTAGGACATATTGAGCATGCCCGCATCTGCTTACACCCACAGCAGCTGCTGGATCCCCCTTTGACTCCTTACTTGCATGGTGCTGTGATGACCTTGACATTGGTGGTGGAATGTGTGCCCCTTCCTCTTGCTGATCCTGCTGAAACTGTTTTCTCTGGATGATGTTGCGTAGCATGGCACATACAGTGAATATTTCAGTACATGTATGTGTATTGTACTGCAGAGCTCCTCCAGATCTATCTAAGCATCACAGTCGTGACTTCAGCAGCTCAAACACACGTTCTATGATATTTCTGGTTTGAGCGTGTGCCTTATTATGGTGTTCTTCAGCAGGTGTGTGTGCATTTCTGATGGGTGTTATCAGCCACAGTTCCAGTGCATAACCTGCATCCCCCAGTAAGTGACCCTATGTGATATCTTGCCACTGAATATCTGATACAGCTGGGAGGTATGCCAGATATGTGAGTTGTGGTAACTACCTGGGTTGCCAGCACACACATTCAAGATGATTCCCTTGGAATTATACATGACTTGGCAGTTAATAGACTGGAAACCCTTTCTATTGATGTACAGTCTTCCCTGTTCCCTGGGTAGTGCCTTAATTTTATATGTGTACAATCTATGGCACCCAGTACTTCAGGGTAGTGTGCTACAAGGAAGAACATCTGCATATTTCTCGCCCTGTCTTGAGAAGTACAGGGGACATATAAGTGGTCACTGGCATGTTGGGGAATAGCATTCAGGAATTGATGGAGGATCCTGGATGCTGATGCCTGTGACACCCCCAGCATGTCTCCTGTTGGTCTTAGAATTTTAGCTAAAGATACCTTTCAAAGTGCTACACATACAGTACCTTTGTCTCCACTGGTATGGGTTCCCCTCTGTTTGCCCTGACTCTGAGTTGAGTATGACAGAGGTTGCAGAGTTCCTGTAGTGTGTCTCTATCCATCCTGTAATGCTCTACAATTTCCATGTCATGTAGATTGTAATAAGTTAAATGGGGTCAGAAAACTCTTCTCCTTCTTGGCCTTGGTCTATTAGCAGCAGCACCAGCAGCATAGACTTCAAACTATTGCACATACTTTCCATGGCTATATTCAAATAAGTTTTGGAATTCGGAGGGAAAACCAGCACTGAGTCTACACAATTGCTTTATAGCTTATTGAATAGCTCCTCCATCTTGGATTGGTTGATTAGCATACAGTTCAGAATGCCTATGCTGTAATTAGCTTGCCATGATGCTTACTTTGTTTGCGCAGCTCTACACACTATATAGAACCTAAAACAGTGCGCTACTGTGTGTGCATCACGCTGCAATGTTCACAGTGTAAACGAACCGTGTAGACCTTATTGAATCTGGTCCATGTTTTATCTCTTCCACCTACTTGTTCTATCACGGTCTTGTTGGTAGAGATGATTGTGAATAGTGCTGTTTTGGTAGTGATGTGTTTTAGGGTAAAGAAAAGTAATTTAGTTTTTTTTTTTTTTTTTTTTTTTTTTAGGATTTAAAAGTAGTTGTGAGTTATTTAGCTATGCTTTAGTCTTAACAAGGAGTTTGTGTAAGATCTTATAGTTTAGAGAGTTTTGGGAGAGCAGATAAGGGTTGAGTCATCATACTGAACTAGGTTAGCATTTTTGTTGCAGTGCAGAGATCATTGATGAATATTTTGAAAAGTATGGAGCCTAGTATAAATCCTTGCGGGAAACCAATATTTACTTGCAGGAAGGTGGAGAAATCATTCTTCCATTTCAATGCTTGTATTCAGTTTGAGAGGTAGCTATGGAACCATTACAGAGAAGAGTTGGTGAGCCCTAAAGATGAGAGATTATGTAAGAGTTTCTGGTGGGATACAGCATCAGAAGCTTTTGATAAGTGTAGAAAGATGGTGGAAATTAGGCTTCTGCCATTTCTATGGGTGTTGACAGTGTCAACAAAATTCATCAAAGCAGTAGTTGTGCTGTGATAAGGACAGAAGCCATTTTGGGTTGAAGGTACCAGCTGGTTATCTATTAGATAGCTGAGAAGTTGTATATCAATACATTTTACTAATATTGTTGATGGGGGGATAAAATAACAACTGGCCTATAGTATGAATGATCTGTATTGATCTGCCCTTGTGCAGTGGAGCAGTGAATGATTTTTCCACAGTGAGGGAACTTTATTTTCAGATATGGTTTGATTTATCATAGATTCATAGGGGTGTACTAGGCTAATGGCCCTGGAGCTTTTACAAGCCAACCCATAGGATTACCCTGGCATCGTGCTACCTGACCTCAGTTCCCAGTGCCTCTGTCAAGTAGAGCCACTGCAGTGATCCCTGGGGTGAATGTTCTATTTCCCATCCACTCATCAAGATTTCTCTTGAAGAGGGCCAGTGAGGTGCTCTGTTTGACATGTATAAGAAGTCTATTCCATAGCATGGTCAGTCTCTGGATTATGAAGCTGTCCCTCCAGCACGTTCTGCTGATTGTGGTAATGAGGTTGAGGTCTCTGGAGCATGTGGTGCGGAGGGACTGGGATTTCTTTAGATGTAGCATTTTTAACACAGCTGGGTCAGACATGGCTTTATAAGTCAAGCAGAGATCACCTCTAAGTAGGCGATATGCGACAGAGAATAGTTGGAGTTTTTTGAGCCTGTCCATATAGGACAAGTGTTTAAGGTATAGAATCCTCTTTGTGAGGTACTTTTGTGGCCTCTCCAGTTGTTGCAGGTGTCTAGTGAGGTACATGCCAAATGGGGCATTGTACTCGATGACTGGCCTAATGAGGGAAGAGTAGAGGAAGACAATGACCTCTTTCTTCCTGGATGCAAAACCCTTAGTAATGAGATGTGCCACATAGAAGGACTTTCTGCCCACAGTGGCAATGTGGTGGTCAAAAGAGAGGTTAATGTCAGCCTGTGTTCCCAGATCTCTTATAACACCTTCTGTGTTCAATGGACTACCATCGATGTGGTAATTCATGTTTTTCCCAAAGGGGATGACGACAAATTTTTTGGCATTGAGCTTAAGGCCATGGTTCTGACACCAGTTGTTGGTCTCAGTGAGGCCTTTCTGTAGGATGTCAACATCACTTGGGGAGTTAATAATAGCTCCCAACTTGCAATCATCTGTGAACTTTGTCAGCCAGAGTCCCTTCATGTTGGCCTGGACTTCAGAGAAGTAGATACCAAACAGAAGAGGACCCAGGACTGAATCCTGTGGGACTCCACTCGTGACTGGTCGGCAGTCTGACTTGAGTTCATAGGTTCATAGGTTCATAGGTTCATACTAGGCTATCTGCCCGAGGGCATTTACAAGCCTAGCCCATAGTTTTTTAGTACTACGCCACCCTTTAGTTATGGGAACTATACCCATTATTTTGCTGTGCCTCTGTTGAGCAGTGACACTGAGGTAATCCCCTGGGTATATCTATCGATCTCATCCATTGGTCAAGATTTCTCTTGAACAAGGCCAGTGCTCTGCCTCTCACAGCATAGGGAGTCTTTGGGTGATGAATCTATCCCTCCAAGCGTCTCCTAATAATAGCCGTCGAGTTTAAGTCTCTCCCCCCCTTGCTGGCTCTACTAGATTTTTTTTTTTGAGGTGAAATATTCATCAAATCTGGGTTTGACATGGCCTTGTATGTTAGGCAAAGGTCACCTCTGAGCAAGCTGATGGCGACTGAAATAGACTGGAGTTCTTCAGTCCGGGCAGCATAGGACAGATGTTTGAGACCCTTTATCCTTTTGGTGAGGAACTTTTGTGGCCTCTCCAGCTGCTGCAAGTGTCGGGTCAGATACATTCCGAATGGGGCATTGTACTTTCACACTGTGGGTTTTATCTGTGAGCCAGTTTGCAACCCACCTAGTGATACTGGGGTTGATGCCTAGCTTACTGGATTTTTCTATGATTTCTGAGTGGGGAATGGTATCAAAGGCCTTGGCCAGATCAAGGTAGGCTGTGTGAACCGCCTTGCCTTCATCCACAGCTCTTGTGACTGACTCAAAGAAGTTGGCCAAGTTGAGCAGCCATGATCTCCCCTTCACAAAACCAAACTGTGTGGGATCCAAAGTTTGGAGATTCCCTATATCCTTGTTTATTAGGTCAATGATGATGCAGTCCATAGTTTTGCATATCAGACTCATTCGGCTAAAGGGGTGATAGTTCCCAGGGTCTGTAGTCTCTCCTCCTTTGTGGAAAGGGATGACTGCAGCAGTGCGCCATTCAGTAGGGACAAAACCTGAGGTGAGGCTGTGATTGAACAGGGCACACAGGTGAGGTGCCAGTTCACTCTGTAGTTCATGTGGAACACAGCCAGGGATATTGTTTGGTTCCATAGAAGCTGTATTCCTGGCCTTGGACAATGCTGTTTTAACCTGTGCAGCATTAATACTGGGTGCCTAGCAATCTACTGTTAATGTGATAGATCCTTTGGGAGGGGAGAGAGGGATAAAGTTGGCACTGAATCTGTCGCCCAGTATATTGGCAATATCTGTTGGCTCGGTACAGGAGGTACCATTGTGCAGTAGCTCACAGCAAATCTGGGTATTGCCATGGAAATTCTTTACATAACTATAGAAGGCCTTGTGGTTGTCTTTACTATCTGCCACAATTCTGTTTTCATAGCTAGCTTTAGAGGACTTGATGAGGAATCTCAACTTTTTGTTGAGGATGATAAGGGAGTTTTTCCAGTCCTGGGACTTCACCTTATTCCACATCAGTTTCCTCCTCCTGTTGTAGAGTTTGTTTATAGCAGGGGACCACCAGATTGGCTTCCTATTTTTGGAGGAGAGCGTCTTGGTTCTATTGGGTAAGGTGAGATCCATGCATTTGTGTATGTGTTCGTACAGTGCATTGGTGTATGATTCGGCGGTCATGTAACTATTTTCCATTTGCATGGGTGCTGTGAAGTTATCCACCTCTGTTTTTAGAAGCCCAAAGTTAGCTTTGGAGAATTTTTTAATGGTTGTTAATTTTGCGGAGGGGGTGGGAGGGATGTGGATTTCCAAGGTGATTAGTTTGTGGTCGGATCTAACCAGGAGGAGTTGACTACTGGTGTACAGCAATGATCGCCCATGTTAGTAATAACCAGGTCAAGGATGTTGCTACCTCTAATGGAGGTAAGAACGAGCTGGTCCAGGGCATTGGAATTAACTAATTCCAGGAAACGTTGGGCAAGTGTATTGGTACATGAGTAGTTTTCCCAGTTAATGGAGGAGTAGTTGAAGTCCCCCAGTATGAGAGTGTTAGGTTGGACCCTAATATTCTCCAGAGTGCTTAGGAATGTGGAGTCTGAGTCTTGGGACATGGTTGGGGACCTATAGTAGGCTATGACCTGAATCATTGTCTTACCCAATGTTAGCTCTACCTGAAGTATCTCTGATGCGTTATGTTGGGCTACCAGTCTGGAGGTGTGTGCATCCTTTATGAATATGGAAACTCCACTGCCTTTGGAGCTTCAGTACAAGTTCTGGGGCCGAAAGGTGTGGAATGAGTTATAGTCTGGTACTGCAGGGGTGCTTTCTGCTGCCTTGAACCAGGTCTCTGTTGCAGCACAAATGATGATGTTCTCCATTTTAAGTAGTGCTTCAAATGAGTGCATTTTGAAATTTAGACTTCTAGCATTGAGCAGCATGACACTCAGACTGCATTTGTTTGTAGCTGTTACGGTGGTAATTTGGTCTTTTGAAAACCACCTAAAAAAGACACTATAGGGTTGGCAAGAGCCTTGGCCAGTATCCAGAAGCCCAGGAATGAAAGATGCAGGCCATCTCTGACAAAGCATTGAGGTCTGTCAGTCATGTCATCCCAGGCAGACAGTTAATGGATCCCTTTAGAATGACACCAGAAACTTAATCAATTATTGAAATCGGTCATTTTGTGCTTGTACTGTGGTATCATTCTAGGTGATGATAGGATGCTGCTCAGGGCTAGGGTCATACCTGCCTGTGTTACATAATCTGAGAGCTCCTCCATGTCTCATTTCATGTAGTCAGGGAGGTACATCTCAAGTCATTCACATCCACATGTACAATGACAGAGTCATATTTGTACCTGTTGTTGAGGGACCTGAGTGCATGCATTATGTGGCGGATCCTGGCACCTGACAGGCAGCTGACTGCTACTTTCTTCTTATTCAGCCTAGTGAGTGGGACATCAGCATGCCTCACTATCGAGTCACCTATGACTAGCGTGTTGGGCATGCTGTTTTGCCTTAGGGGCTTTGGTTGAGTGGCACACTGTTTAGGAGAGTTATGTGTCTCGTGATTAGGGTTGTGTTGTGGTCGAGTGCATTTCTGTCTTGGAGGTCTCTTGCTGTTTGGATAGATTTTCATTGAGAGCCTCCATGAAGGTGGGTGTGTGGTTTGTGTTTTTATGTGAAGGCAGTGCTGGTGTGTGTGTTCTGGAGGGCTATGTGGGCTATGTGTTCCATGTGGTTTGGTGCAAGTGTTGACCTTCTCCTCTTGGCCAGCTATTCCAGTCTTGGCTGGAGAGTGTGTGGCTTCCAATTTAGATATATAAGTGCATCTCTGACAAGTCTGAGTGTTGGGAGGTAAGAGGAGACGGTTGTCTGTGTACATGAGGCAGTTGCTACATTGCCTCAGGATGCCTAGGTTCACCAGGTTAATAGGAGAAGGCACAGGGAACTGACTTTTAGACATGCCTGGAGGGGTGGGCATTAATAACAAGTACTGGAGCTGTTTGCTTGTAGAACGTTTAGTGCTGGTAGCATTTTTATGTGCTACAATAATTGCTACAAGAAGTCTGGTAAAATGCTACTAAAAGTGCAGTAGAGGAGAGATCTAGCAGATCTAAGGGGAAAGTTGAAGAGCAGACTTTGGCACTGCTTAGAAGCTAACAAACAGTCCTGGATACAGCAAATCTGTATCTGGACTAGACTAGTTACAAGAAAGGTGGGAAACAAAAGCAAACGTGGGCTTTTAAACCAGAAAGTTGAAAGAGATGGAAAGACTGCCCAAACGGCCAATAAACTAAAATTTCTGGGCCAGAAACCAATCCTCTTCTGGTAGATAGGCACCCTAGTGCTTACCACTCCCACTAACAAGCTAGAAGGCTTCCTTCTGACACAGAAAGGCTTGGGGGGCTCAGAAGGTTACAAACAGTCCTGGATACAGCAAATCTGTATCTGGATTAGACTAGTTATAGGAAAGGTGGGAAACAAGAGCAAATGTGGGATTTTAAATCAGGAAGTTAAAATAGATGGAAAAAATTGCCCAAACGGCCAATGAACTACAATTTCTGGGGCAGAAACCACTCCTCTTGCGATAGATAGGCTACCTAGTGCTTACCACTCCCACTGATAAGCTAGAAGGCTTCCCTCCAACACAGAAAGGCTTGGGGGGCTCAGAAGCTTACAAACAGTCCTGGATACAACAAATTTGTATCTGGACTAGACTAGTTACAGGAAAGGCAGCAAACAAGCTTAGAATTTTTTTTTTTGTAAAGTGGAAAGGGAGAAAGGAGAAACAGAAGATAATTCAAGGTTATGGACCTAAGTGACTGCCCTTCTCAAATGTTCTCTCTGTGTTAGGTAGAATGAGCTAGTGACACTAGACTGGGATAGAGCTGGGATACAGCTGAACAGATGGGATTGGTAGGAGTGTCTAAAGTCAAAATATGATATCACTGTACTCGGTTGAGTCAGCAATTGTCAGAATAGTCAGAATTGAGACTGGATGAGAAATAGCCCAAGTTGCTCTTTTAAGATATTCGCCAGGTAGATTGCCAGGGGCATTTGTGGTAGGCTTTAATTTTTTGCGGTATTTTTTGATGGTAGTTGTGGGAACTGGTGGGATGGGGAAATGTAGAAAGAAGTTATTTGACTGAGTAGGGATATCAAGAACTTAATTAGTTGCCTGGTTGGTTAGTGTCTGTACTGTCTTTATAAAGTGGGAATTGAATTGGCTGACTATAGCATTATTTTGTTTCTTTGTGTTTGCTGCTGGCTGTGTTGCTTGTCCTGGATTAAGCAGTTTACCGATTAAGGTCAAGAAAAATTTTGTTTTGTTAGTGGTGTTTGTGTGCATATGTTTTGAAAGGTTAAAGAACAACTTTTCTTATTTTTGGTGATAAGTTGTTTTATTAGTTTTTAGTAGTCTGTTTGCTAGTAAAGCAGGAACTGTTTTATTTTTGTTAAATCCTTGCAAGCTTTGACTCTTTGTTTCATGGGTTGTTTAGTTGCCAAGGATAACCATGAGCAGGGTTGGCTTTGGCTCATTTTATCT